>NC_039266.1:19172768-19235582 GCF_003368295.1 Carassius auratus
GGAGTTTTAAGTGATTTCTGCCAGTGTGTGGCGAAATCCCCCGGCCACCTGGATTACAAACTCTAGTCCTTTAACTCATGCCAGTCTAAATCCATGTTAACTCGGATTTACCTCTGGCATAGGAATTCCCAGTCCGAGTAAGCTTTGTTTGGAAAGAGTTGCGCCTAAGTATTTTATGCATTAAAAAGAGGACTGGTGGGGAATTCTGATTTAACTAAAATGTCTAAAAGAGCTGAGGGATCAGGATCATGGATTTATCAAGTCTCATTCTGTAATCTTCTAATAAATAGAATGGATGCATGCACACTCTCGTCATAAACTTGGTTTTACAACTTGCTTTTAAGGTGCTTACAATAAATTATGTCTAGTGTAGGAAATAAACCGGAAATAAAAAATCCATAATTGCCTTATTTTATCCTAATAACATGAATACTTGTGTAAGCAAAAGTGTAAAACAACACAGACAGAGAGCAAGCACACACACACACACACACTATTTCTAAATAAAGCCCATTATAAATTACTAAACCAATAATAAAAATGTGCATAAAAAAAAGACATTTCAAGTCTTCAAATGAAAACATCCTAAAATGTCTCCAAAGAGAAGTTATAAGCAAACACACACACACACACACACACACACGCACAGTCGCAGACACACACTCATTTGTGACCCTACAGTGAGGTCACACTATTTACTACTTAAAAGGTCAACAAATGCACATTACGAGTTTAAAACAAGCTTCCCAGACCAGCAGATGGAACTTGAACATGATTATGCGCATCAATAAAATGAATAATCTTTAACGAAATGTAAATTTGACTTAACCCCAGGATTTAATAAAGAGGATGGATTCTGAACACTCTTAACCCATATTCTCATAGTCAGAGAGGAAAAAGGATATGCATCTTTTAAAGGACCAAATGTTCGATAAAGAAGTACTTTGTAAGTTGAAGTCATTTCAATATCTGGATTTTACCTGGGAACATTCGCATTCATCAGACTGACAAAAATGTCTAAATGGTGTGGTGCATCACATCTGAACCACACACACAACACACACACACACACCAATAAATAAATAAATAAAACTTAGCCATGTGACAAACTATAAAATCTTAGTTTACATTATTTATGAATTTTTTGCTATTTTTAAATTTATTGCAATTTTTTTTAAATTAAAATCAATACTTCATATTATAACAAAATATAAATTCTAAATAACTAAACTACACAAACACACACACACACACACAAAAAAAAACCTGTGTGCATCATATCTTGAAGCAAACAAATAATTGTAAAAATAACTAGCCATAAAATAAAAAAATATAATATATTTAATTATTTAAATTTAATTTATTTAGAAATATTTTTTTATTCCAAATTAATGCGAAAACCAAAATCACTATTTTTAGATTTATAATAAGAATATACATTCAAAATAACCAAATGATGCAATAAAAAAATAATTTAAAAAAGAATGAAAAAAGTTTTCAAGTATAAATATAAATTTAATGTTTTTAGGTTTTTTTTTGTTTTGTTTTTTTACTTTCCACATCCATTTGTGTGTAACTGTGCAGAATAAAACTTAGAGAAAAACCGAAACATCAGTTAACATCCTCTGATTCAACAGTCCTGAAACAATCAATTAACCGTGTAGCATGAAGTCCACAAAATCAGCAAACACAAGCTCTTAATCTGCATCTTTGGAAGAACCTACTTAAGTTTTCACATATGCCATTATCAGAACGCCACGCTTCCCCAATGCATAACTAAACAAAAACTACAACTCCTCCAAAAAGTACAAACCTCACAATGAAATTTAAGAACTACATTGCGAACACAAAAGTAAAGTGTACATACGCAAAGACAAACAATGCATTAATTACAGTGAAGAGTTGTATCCAAAGAAGAGTGTCTCTGAAAACATGCTTTGCGGGAGCATCACCCCTCTCAAACACGACCCTGGAAATGACAGCTTACAAAAAGCACTGCACTTGTCTTGATGCATTTCACAGATCAAACCAAGCATCCTTCTCACCCACTACCCACCTCTCAGCTCTCCCTCTCCCTCTTAACAAAACACAGACGCGCAGACGGACACAAACACGGTCAGCAGGGCAGTGAAGGACCACCTGACTTACCACGTCCACACTAGCTTTTCACAGCGACATGAAAGGTGTTGTTAGTGGAGAGCAGAGGAGGTGGGGTCGGGGTTACGCCGTTGTCTTGCTGTTGTGTCGCGTGGCGAGAAGTGCTTTGGGTCTCGTATCCCCCCGTTTTGCCCCCTTCAGCCTTTGTGTCATTCATTTAACGACCAATCTCATTAGGCAGCAACGCACAATGGGCTGAACTATTTCAGTAATAAATATACCACATGGTGACCCTCAAGGTTATAACTTATGAAGGTCTGTCTAATCTCATAAAAGATGGATTGGAAAAGAAAAAAACGGTTCAGGGGTGTTCCAGCAAAGGTCACATAATTAAATGAATAAATAAAGGAGGAGAATGCTTTCATATATGAACTTGAATAAAACATCACTTAGGGTCTTAAAATATTCAGCCGTAATCTAATAAACGAATATAGTAAATGCAATTAATGTTATTTTCAATTTCAGTAATGTTCCAAAAGATGCAACATTTGAATAAATATGCAAGGTGTAAAATTAGCATGAATAAAAGAAATATATAAACATGCTATTAAAATATAAATAAAAATGTGTTCAATTCTAAATATAAAAGGCGTATTGATTAAATATTAATATATGTAAAATGCTTATTAAATTTTCTTACGCATTTTAATTTCTTTAATATTTACCATGATTACAAAATATGAATTATGTACTTTTTTATTGAAAGACAGAGTGTTTTTTAAACATCAGTACAAAACAAAAATAAATGTTTGTTTTTTATCAAAGTGAAGTAAATAAAAAACATGAATGGATAAAGCATCGCAAACTATTAATAAAAAAAATTAAAGCTTACTGTACATATTATTCTTTCATTTTGTATTGCCATAATTTTTTCTTACTGTGACCATACCTAAAAAACAATAAAATAAATTAATAAAATAAAACATTTTTATAATATCTTCAATTACTTCAATTAAAGTTTTAGGGAAAAAAGAAAGATGCATATACTAATTATATATTATTATTTGATTGTACTTAGCAACCGTGACTAAAATGGATTTTATTTTTATTATTACTTAAATTTCTCCAAAGTGTAATAGAAAAATTAAAAAATAAACATTTTACAACCAATGCAATGTCAATATAAAACACTGTAAACTATTATAAAATTAAATAATCACACTTATTTCCTCAATATTTCAACCGTGCACACAATTTTTTTTTTTTTTTACATTTATTATTATCATTACTTTATTAACTCCAGAGTTTTGACAAATGATAAAGAGATGGAGTGCATTGCCAATATCACTATTCAAAGCAAATAGAAATGTCCTACAATCAGAGCGATGTTCAGTAAGGTTGCACAGGCCGCTGTGTCCTTCTGACTCCATATTGTCTTTCTGCTCATAATTCCATGTAAAATGCATTAAGGTGGGACTCACACCAGTGGCAGCTGTCCATAATCAGCAGGGACATGTCTATTGGCTAACTTGACCCATGTCAGTCGACAAAACAAACAGAGATGCACACACACACACACACACACACACACACACACCATAAAAAAAAAAGCTTTCTAAAGCCCAGGACTTGCCGAGCGAGGTCACTGGAGATTTTCCAGACAAACGCAATCCGGAGGGGTGCTGGATGGTGTGTGTGTGTGGTGAAGGGGTGGTGGATGGTGTGGTTAAAAGAGGTGGGGGGGGGGGGTAGAAGAATAAAAAAGGACAGGCTTAGAATCTCATTTTACCAGACCGCACACAATCTGGGCTCCCACTGAACTATCTCTGCCTGACCGCTTTCTATTTATCCCTTATCAGTGTTTACCAACCGCTACTTCTCTTTCATTCATACTGTGCGGCAGTTCTCTTACTATCTGTCAACAGCTGACACCATGGAACAGCCTCAAAGGCATAGGAAAGGATCAAAAACTGAACCAAAGCTGTTTAAACAATACAACAGAGGAAATAAATTCATAAATCCTAATTCTTCCCAGCCCACAAGGGTGCAGGCAGATCCTTTATAGTTAGGCCAACAAACACACCCGCAGCCAATGAGGTAACACTGCTATCAAGGTAGATGCTGAAATATATTCAGAGGGAAAAAAAAGTGTCAAAAAGGCCCATGTAATTTTAATTACACAACGTGGCTTGCTGCCTTTTCGTGCTTTACATCGATTTACTTCTATTTTTGCACTGGATGTTTTTCAAATCGCATTCGATCTGTCATATGAAAGATATCTGCTCAGGGGAACATTTGACGTGTCGCTTGAATCTCTTAAAGCCAGTCAGATGGGGATGATTCTGTGCCTTTTGTTTCCATTTACACGTTTTCGGTTAATTGTGAATATAATTCCAGAGTCATCGCATCAAACGCTCGCCGCTAGAAATCAAACGTGGCTCTATTGTGTGTAATCTTCCTGCCATGCTCTTGATTTCACTTGCTTTTCTCCAACACACACAGTCACACACACACACGGCGCTCTGTTTTCCTGGACTACTGTTCAAAAGTTAAGTAATTAATTACATTCAGTCTATCACCAGCTGCTCCACAGCAGATGGAACATTTTTAAAACCTTGTTGAATTAAACCCACAAAATTCATTTGCCTGGATTAACCAAGTGAAGTTTGTGCATGGATGGCTTTGTGGAAGGAAAGCAAGAAAAAAAAAAACAGGTAACAAGATGTTACACGGATACACAATTACGACGTTAACGTTTTGGTGGCGTGTCTTGATTTATTGAGCCAAAATGGCGGCGTGTCAATGTTTTGCTTTAATTTCTGTTGTACTAGTTTTACTCTGCTGAATGGGTGTAAACCAGCAGGTTAAAAGGTCATGAAAGTTAAAGACGAACTCGGATGACCTAAAGCAGTAAAGCAGAGGATAGTGTTTCTGTGTTCAGCACACATTTTGGAGAGCAGCACCATGGACAGTTCCCTAAACTCTCATTACACCACAAAATGAAACTGTTGCGCTCCTGTAATGCAACTCCGATCCTGACATAATTTGAATGAAATGTGACAGAGGAGTTTAAAACATCATTCAGTTTGCTTAGGCAACACGCAATTCTGTTGACTTTAACTGAGCATCGGCGAACAACTTGACGAAATGATGAGAATCGCATAATCTGGGCTTGTTTTTATAAGGGAATTTTACTTTATCACAGAAATATCACAAAGTGCTGAATTTGAAGATGTCTACAAGGAGATTTTGACTTGAAACCAACAAAACTACTGTACATTTTGTAGTTAGTAAATGTTCTGTTAAATTAACAAAATACTAACAGTATTTTCAGAACAGATGTACTTATAAAATATTCTTTCATTAAGATGTTAGTAAATACAATACATATAAATCAATATATTAACCAGAGGGGGATAATATAATGATTAATTGTCTAAAACCTCATTTAGAACATTTACTGAACTAAAAGGATGCTATTTCATAGATTTTTTATTTTATAAAAATATAAAAATAATAATAATACTGTACTTGTACTGAATGTGTTCATCAACAACAACCTAAAATATCAATAAAATAACCTGTTGACATGGCAATGACTCAAATTTCTACTTTGGAAAATTCAGCTCACATGCAAACTTAAGTGTATTAAAATAACCGGTTCATAAAATGCCATTTAGTTCAATTTGCAATGACATCCCAGTAGAGATTGTGTCATAATGTCATCTCCTTCAATGTTACTAATTATTAAAGGTCCTCATGCACAAGCACAGAATGTTTTAGCAAGTCAAAGTTTCAGCTCGTCTACAATATAATATACAACCATAAAGTCTGTTTTTTCTGTGACTCCACAAAAACACAGATCTGAGCTTGCTTTTCAGGTTGCAAGTGCGAAACTAAACTAAAACCAAACGGCGTGCGACCGAAACGCGGCAGATTGAAGGCAGCGCTAACGCAGCCTAAAGCCTGAAAGTTTGAGATGAAAGACAGGAAGGGCTGTGTGTGCTCAGCTGCTGTACCGAAAGCCCAAGCTTTGTGCTAACACACAATGCTAACACGTCTAAGACTCGCTTAAACCCTCCGGCACACGCACAGGGACTTTAATTTAGGTAGACAACATCTACTGTTATCGGTGTGATTAAAAAATAGGTCATTCTTCTTCAAATACACAGCTTGAGCTGTCTAATCTGCCCTCGTGTTTTATGGATCCAAGACAGGTCTTGAACAAAAGTCGCTTTTGGTGAACAATAAAAAATAAGTACAAAATAAATTGTAAAAAAAAATTAAAATATCTATAATTAATATTTAAAAATATATACATTTATAAAATAATAAAGTAAACAAAGTAAATTGTTACATCAAACAATCTAAATTCGAATTCTCATTCCAAACTTTTTTTTCGCACTGTCACAGCGTCGCATCCTCTCAGTTCAAACACAAACAGCTCGGTTTGCTTCCCAAACACCGACCACAGACGGCTTCAGCTACTGTCACATCAAAAAACAAGCAGAACACCAACCTACTTGACTGATGCTGAAAGTTAGCTGCGGAATCTGTGGTCCCTGCTCGGCTGATGCTCTAGCGCTGGAGCCGGTAGCTTTTGAAAGGTAGTCCCCAGGAATATGACACACTATGTCTGTGACAGCCCCGAGATAAGCACCTGCGTTCTGCTCTCTTTCTACGTCACACCTCCCTATTCACAAGCTCTCAATATGATGCACATTTGCACATCAACAGCAACCCCTCCACTACCACACACACACACACACACACACACACACACTTCACTCCACTCCCACATCCGCAAAACATAAGAACCGGCGAGCGGAGGGGAGGAACAGTTTTTTTCCTCTCCCATCACTCTCCACATGCACACACTGATTTATCCTGCTTTTTCTAACATGTGCATGCATGTATGTGGAATTGCATGCTTAAAAAAACACTAAACTTTCGCTTGTATATTGTTGTAATGGGTGTTTGTGCATATGTCCTTCCAAGCACCCCCCCCCCCTTTACCCCCATCCCACTCCACCCACAATCTCTCCTCCCCCCATATCAGTTACCATGCAAATGAGATGGAATGTCAGCCTTCGGTAGCAGATGGTCAGAGATGATAACAATGGCTCAACAGACCAGTTCCAATGTCTGCCACTTTATTGCTACGGAAACAACAAGCAGAAGTATATGTAATGAGAGGTCGGCCTGGTGAACGTTTTTTCTTATTTGCACTCCGTGCCCATTAATAAATAAGTCTTAACCGGTTTCATGCTAGTTTGTATTGCACGAGTGCGGATGGACGCTGTTCGATGAGGTGGTTTATTCCAAACATTTTTGAAAAATTAAATCAGATAAATGTGTTTTAGTGAAAATAAATTGCCATCTTGACATAAAAATGTAATATAAATTTTGACATAATTATGCTTTGAGAGAGGCTGACAATAACAAGCGTAACAGCTTTACAGTTTAATTTGATTTTACATGA
Organism: Carassius auratus; assembly: GCF_003368295.1. Taxonomy (NCBI): domain Eukaryota; kingdom Metazoa; phylum Chordata; class Actinopteri; order Cypriniformes; family Cyprinidae; genus Carassius; species Carassius auratus. Next base: position 19,180,348 of record NC_039266.1, read on the forward strand.
TTTTTAATCAAGGTGCTTCGTATAGTTAAACTCTAAAGCTGATATTTCCAACCTGATAAAAATTATTTGCAATAAATGCCAAATTTGTAAGAAACCATGCAAGTTTTGCAAAAATTAAAGGAGCTAAACTTAAACACAGAGCCTGATGCCTTATTCATTCCCTAAACTTCAAATTCATGAAAGTACTTTTAGTACAGTCTAAATTGTACAATTTCATATATTGTCATGTCATACAAATTATTGCAAGCCTGGATATTTCTATGAAAAAAAAAAATTATGAATAGAATAAATTATAAATAATTAAAAATATTAATATTAGGCACATGACTGACATTTTAAGATGTGTGATTTATGAAAAAAATCCACTTTGGAATAAACAAAAAATATTACAAAAATATTATTATTAAAAACACTTATCACTTTTATTTTTTTTATTTTTTTTAAATCATACAAAATATATTAGCATGGATGAGATTATAATATCAGTTGATAAAGATTATAAGAAATGGCTGCACTTTTTAGTTTGGAATTAAAAAAAAATATATATCAATAAACTTTTTCATAATAATTGTGTTATTTATAAATGCATTAAATTATGTCTTTACAGATATACTGTAAAGGGGTTAACAGTTTTGCAGTTTAATTTAAATCTGGTATTTCTACAAACATTTCAATGATTACCATAACCTCGTAAAATAAATCATCCCCTTAAATAGGTGTAATGAAATTGTGATTTTTATATATATATACATATGTATATCATTTTTATTTTTTTCTGGAGAAGTTCATCACTTCAAAAAATCTAAAATCTAAAAAAAAAAAAACTATTCGTCCAAAATGTGAAACATCTTATATATTAAGGACATGGGGCAGGCCACATCTGACCAAATACTAATTATAATAATCTACATAAAAAATTTAAATTACAATAAAAAAAAGAAAAGTTACTGGATTTTTGCTCCTTATATAGGTTTAGGAAAACGTCTAGAATTACACATAATAAAGCTTTAGTTGTTAGGCATCAGCTATCCTAAAATCCTCTAAATCATGTACACGAGACACAAATGGCAGCCGTTTTATAGATAGACCCCGTCTGTGGGTTTGATGTTGTTTGGTGACTTAGAGAAGCAGGACTAGTAATTACGCGAGTGATGAGGTGTAATTCCTCCCTGTAGACTGTCACTTTTGGGAAAGGTTGGGTGAGGGGGGCCCGTCTGGAGGACATGGCGTTTACAGGGTGTGACAGACAAAACCCGGCGGCGATGATGTCACGGCACTCCTTGAGCCGGCTGACTTTTGCAAACGTACACCCATCAGCAAGAGCAAACAGCGAGTGAGCCTTTAACAAACACAGGCCGGATTACAATGACAAAGAGTGCCACACTTCTGGAGGGCGAGGAGAGGGTTTGAGGGGGGGACGCCCATGGCCAAGTGCTCAAAATGAGTGAGAACGCACGAGGGGCCCACAAGATGCTCCCATCTGATGCACGTGTCCTTGCCAAGACCCCTCCAAACCCCCCTTTCCCTGGGTTCAGCGAAAGCTCATATCTGTTTTGTTCTGTTCTCCAGAGGATAAGGCGCAAGCACAATGTCCGGCGAGTTTTTCATCAGCCGAGCGTGAATTTTGAGGAAAAGAGACAGAAGGGCAAGTCATTACAAAAGGTTTGGCGGTTGATCTTGTTGTAGATTTCATTTGAAAGTCTAATTCCGCAACTGCTTTCGGGAGGTTTGTCACTTCTATATGTGCGAGAGGACAGATTGGACGCACTTGCGACATAAAACAACATGTTTCTTACTTCTGTAATCTCCCGCGACACAAGTGAGGAGTTGTCGCTACAAGCGTCTTATTTAATGGAAAACCTGTCTTGAAGATCCAAAGACTGCGCAATCTGATTCCAATCAAGACGTCGCTGAGCTCTCGTAATTTGCCGAGACAGCTGGCGAAAGAAAAGAACACGACACATAAATAAGTTTTAAATGGGATCAAGTTTGTTACAACAGTCTTGATGAATCAGTGGATGGGAAGGAAATCCTATAGGAAGGAATATTAATCATGCTTTTCCATCGAGGATGTGCGGAGCATCAGGAAGTGAATAAAAGTGCATTCTGGGTGTTAGATTTGGGGTTTTATAAAAATAAAAATAAAAAATGCACACATGCCACAATAGGTGTATATTAGAGGGAAAATTAGAGCTAAAGTGGGCGAAATGAAATGACATGTCACACAAAGGTCTGCGTTTTTCAAAGTACACGGCATGTTTGGAGAAAATGTTTGATTGCGTTTATAAAAGTATCACACTGGGTCACACATAATGTCTAAAAGCTTTTTGCATTAGTCCGCCAATTATGTTAGCAAAGTTAAATGCATCTGGACCCTGTTGTTTATGTGCCTTAGTCAATCCTACACAACTCTATAGTTTAGACAGAAATGCTTACAGTGCCACATTTGCTGCAGTATTTTAAAGACATTTTGAGAGCTCAATTACGGCGCACGAATCCAATGTGCCGGAAAACAAAAAATGTGACTGATGTGCATGCATTTCTTGTAGGCTATTAGCACCTAATAGTTCACAAAAACAGAAAATTATGTTATTTACTTGCACTCGTGTTGATTGAGACAGTGAGAAACAGTGCAAGTTTATTTCTTGTGTGGGAAACAATAGGAGATGTCATGCAGGACGTTCACTCTGCTTTGAAAACATACAGACGAAGCATATAGTAACCAAGTGTCAAAAAAAGGACACAGCTGCATCATAAAAGTAGTATATGACTTATGACTGTATTACAAATCTCTTAAAGTCAAATAATAGCTTTGTTTGAGAAATAGATGAAACTGTTCAGTGAAAATCTTACTTTCACCATAGTTGATAAATGTAAATCAGACTTTGAATTATTCATATTTGGTGTGTTGTGTAATTTGGCTACAAGACATGTGAGAACCAATAATTTATATCAAACCTGCAGTTGACGAACAAATATACTCACATACACAAATGTAAGAGCGCTAAGGGATCTTTTTTTTTTTTTTTTGTCAATAAACCTTTACATTTTTATCTGTTCCAAGCAACAGATATAATGTGGTTTCAGAAGATTTGGAATTTAGTTCTGGGATTATTAAAAGTTGAAAAAGACCCTCAAATAATGATCCCCTTAAAAAAATAGAAAGAAAAAAGAGAAGATATTTAACTGCATTCCTAAGTAATATTATCACAGCTATACACATTTATTATTTATGAAGACCAGTTTATGTATTGTGGAAAAGGCTTGATATTATAAAGAAATTGATTGAAAAAAACAAACAAAAAAAACATGCTCTTATATTATTACAGTAATGCAACCAAAGCAAAAAAAATAAAATAAATAATAATAATAATAATAATAATAATAACAATAATTATATATATATATATATATTATCTGGAAAATATTGACTGAGGGTCAGTAATATATATATATATATTTTTTTTTTGGAAGAAGAAGAAGAAGAAATAGATACTTTTATTCAGCAAAGACAGTTCAATTTGATCAAAAGTGTCTGTAAATACATTTATAATGTTATAATAGATTCTATTTCAAATAAATGCTGTACTTTTTAATTTTCTATTCAGCAAAGAATCCTGAAAAACATGTATCATGGTTTTAAAATGAATTAATTAATTAATTAATAAAAAATGTTTTCAATATTAATAATTATAAGCATATCAGCAAATTACCATGACTTCTGAAGGCTCGTGTGACTCTGAAGACAAGAGTAATAGAATTTTCAAGAATTTCCTAGAATTTTCAAATAGAAAACAATTTTAAATCATATAAATATTTAATAATAGTTTTAAGTAAATAAATTCAGCCTTTGTAAGCATAACTTCTTTCAAAAATATTGAAATTATTTGAATAACTTTTCAACATTATAGTTTATCGTTGTTTTAGCCACTTTTAAAGTCAGATGTATAAACCCACAGAAAAATACTTTTAATTAAATTCCCAATAAATATTTGTGTAACACTTGTAACAAAAAATATAATTCTATCTGAGATACCAAGCCCTAAAAATGTATTTCCAAAGTCTTGAACCCCAGGTTGAAAACCCTTGATCTACAGGCCAGGTTTTATGGACTACTTGACTAATTTTATGGTGCTCTTTTGTCCATTAAACATTCTACAAAATGTGTCCTTTTGAGTTTCACACAAGAATCAAAGTTGAGTTTTATAACAACAAGAGGCTAAGCGAATAATGACAGAATTTTGATTTTGGTTGAACTATAAAAGCCTAAAATGAACTGTATCACGCCCAGCGCCATTGTCATGACAAACTCCACTATAGCTCAGGTGCAGCAAATTGTCTTAACAAGGCGCATAATCAGTGGAATGGCCTCCATCTGTGTCCACTGATAGTGTGTCAAATGGTTTAAAAACACCTGTGAGAGAGACTCACCTGTCCATGTCTGCTCTCTCAATCAAAGCAAGAGCGGCTAATTAGAAGATGCCAACCAATAGCCGGAGAACAGCTTGATCAGATTAAAATGAATTACAGATCAGCGGATATGTATGAAAATGTCAATGACACCGACTCCTGTGTTTTGGATTCAAGGTTTGCCTCTTGGAATCTATACGGTTTGGAAACTATAGGACTCACAGATGCAACAACCATAAAGTCCTCCAGGGAAGTATGCAGTGTGCTGCTGTAGTTCTTGTTAACAAGGTGGTCTCCAGCATCGCCTGAAGTGATTATCTATGCCTTCCTAACTAGGTGCCTCCATGGACCTGTGGGCAGAATAGCAGATGTGTGCTCATATTTGGGTAAAACAAATCCAAAGTCAGTCTAGATGCAATGCAGGATCACTCCGTTGCGTGACCCATCTGTGCAAAATAACCAATATCATTGAAATATAAAGGAATACTTCACCCAAAAATGAAAACTGTCATTGTTTACTCACCCTCAAGATGTTCCAAACACGGATGAGTGAGTTTCTTCAGTGAATGAAATGCAAAATAAGTTTTGTTTGTTTTAATATGCAGGAAAAGATGATCAGTGAATAACAGCATACATTTAAGTCAGTTTCTCATATAAAACTAAGAGTAAAGCATCAGAAGAATTAGAATATGGTCATATAGACAACTGTTATGGTGCTCTGAAAACAAAATGAATTTTTTGGAAAATCTAATCGATTAAGACTTTCTTTTTTTTTTCATGATCATGATCTGTAGTTCTGCTACAAATCCTCAATTAATAAGCATTCAATAATAAAGCATTCAGTGGCAGAATGCTGGTAACCTAATATATATCCTGATGCTCAAATACTAAAAAATACACAACATACACTGAAAAGAAAATGGTGAAGAAACTGTTGTCATTCAGAAACTGCTACTAAATTACACGCATAATTACAAAGTAACACAATGTGTTAAAGTGAAATTTTGAAATAGAAAGAATTTTTTTTTTTTTTGTGAAAGTGTACACCCATTTATAAAAATTATATATTCTAACACTGTAAAAAACAATAAAACTAAACATATGGTGTGTTAACATAAAAAAGTGACTTTTAACATGAATGTAACAATTTAATAAGGCATACAATAAAAGTCATTTTAAAGGTTCAGACCAGGTACCTACACAATTTGGTAACACTTTACTTAAAGCCTTTATGTATAATGCATTATGAAGCTATTCCTAATGTTGTAATGCATTCAAACATTTTTTTATAAATAATTAAAGCTAAAATGCATTATGATATTTGCAGATTACATTTGAAATTGGTTGTTTGTCATGCTTTAATGCCTTTTACTTTATAAAGGTGTAGCGATGAATAGATGAGTTTATTGTGGTTAAAATTATTCAGAAGATTATACATTATAGGGTATGATCATACATCAATGCATTATAGGGTGCATTGGTCAAAAGTATGGAGTAAATAAGAATTTTTTAAAGAAGTCTTTAACCAATGCTGATAAAAACTTATATTGTGAAATACTTTACAATGTACAAATCTTTTTTCTATGTGAAAATATTGTAAAATGTAATTTATTTCTGTGATGCAAAGCTAGATTTTCAGCATCATGACTCCAGTCTTCAGTGTCACGTGATCCTTCAGAAATCATTCTGAAATACTGATTTAAACAAACAATTATTATTACTAACACTAAAGTATATTAAGAGGCTTCACGTATAATATTACCAAATTTCTGCTCAACAACTGCACGCATTTACTTTATTCACTATATAATAAGTATTTCTCTCACTTTGTCCACGATCCGAGTTTCTAACAATGCATTATGAACTTGTCTTCTCCATGAACCAAACATGAGATATTATAGAAGGCAGCATGATTTATTTACTTAACTGAAGATCCCTTGAGTCAAAACCCAATTTGGGAAGCCAGCACACTAGGATTCAGAACAAGTTTTACTTTAACAATACATTCTCCCCATTGCAACGCTATCTTCCGCACCTATTTAAAACAATACATAAATAACATGAGTGTATGTGAGCACAGTGGACGTCAAGGATTAACACATGTAAATGAGTCTACTTTGATGTTGACTGTGTGGGATGGGATAAGATTTTCTTCACTGTGGGATTTTCTTTACCGGTTCCTCAACTTCGGAATAGCAGAGGTTAATCTGTCTTAAATGCATTGTACAGCATTTAACATGCGCAATACATCCGTGATATTAAAACGAACACACCAAAAGCCCGAAACTCTGTCTCTCTATCACGTCGAGATTGGTCTTTAATACTGGAGCGCTACAACGTGCCCGTGCTATTCAGTGGCATACTTGAGAGTCCAAATAACCCTCTTATTAATGTGGATGACAATGTTTTGATTGCATCCAATATGGCACACTGAATCAGCATGCAAATGCCCTTTGAGCAAAACAAAGACATTGATTATGAGGTAAGTTTCTTCGGCACAAGTAGCCCGCTTGGTGTGATTAATCGGCCTGTGCCATTGATTTCCCTTTGTTTAGATCTTTGCTAACTTTTCAGGAGATACAATTATAATTTGTTCGCTAACAATAAATCCAATCTAGCGTGCTCAAAGAAAACCTTAATAAGGTCTTCCATGTTATTTGTCCTTTCAACAGCCAACTGAATACATCTGAAGAGAGCGGGGGGAAAACAGGTCGGGTTTTTGACAGTGTTGATTTGTTTGTTTGAAATACGCTTCGACAGTATTTCCAAACAGAATGGAGCCTAATGCGGGAAAACTCTAGACTGAAAAGATGAACAGCGAGATGTTTGAATCATAATGGCACAAGTTCAGATCCGGAGTACAGGTATATATTTCACCTATTTGTTTAGGCTCTGCATTGTCGCGTGTTTTTTTTTTTTTTTCTTTTTGCCAGCAATGCCACAAAAGCATCAGATACATCAGAGTGATGCCGATACAATGTACTATTAGCATTTGCAAGTCAAATGCACGTGTTCCATCAAAGTACTCCATCAAAGAGCATTTGCGACGTTTCTCAGATTTAGTACTTTGAAAACTCACCCCCACCAGATACGGAGTCTCTCTGACTTCTCGCATCATCTCTCCAAGACACTGATAATACGATTTCAGTGCCCTCCCCCCATCCTTTTTTATTTTTTTGCTGTTGAGAAACAAACTGGATTATGAAGAGATCACTACATAAACAGCTTTCTAAAAGGAGCCAGCTATTTTAAAAGAGGCTGAAGGAATGCAAAGAGGGATTTAAATTTTAATTTGAATTTATTCCAGCAAGTGAAAGGTTCTTTTGAGAGGGGATTTCGGCAAAGATGATGGTATTTAAAAGTGATAAACAAGCATCTAAACCTCCAGTAAAATGCAGACATTTCTTCTTCTTTCGAACACAGAGGCGAAATAGGGCTTGCTATGGTCACAGCTGTCAACCCACAACAACGTGAAATGTAAACTGAAACACTGCATGCACATGCAACTTCTGCTGGAAAGTTTCTATGCCGAATGTTGAGTGTTTTTGAACTTTACAGAAAGTCGTCTGTGGTTTGTTTACTATAATCAAAAATAAAACTATTAGAAACAGTAATTTATATATATATATATATATATATATATATATATATATATATATATATATATATAAAACAAAAATAAATATTAAAGCTAAAATAAGTTATTAACTAAGACACATACATATACTGTACATGGGCGTGTGTATAAATAAAAAAAGCACAATTTAACAAATGAAAAAAAAAATTATAAAATAATGAAAATAGTTCTGAATGCATCAATTAACAACCTTCTCTTTCAGTATATGACTCGTCATATATTGGCAGATATGGGTAATCCCAAGCTCAGAGATCCATGAAAACATTGTATTTACTGAGCAACTCTCTGGCTTTTTCGCGCACTGGTCATAAGCGACATAAATCGTGAGTTTAGTGCGTATGTGACATACATAGAACACATAGCACACAAACAAAGAGTTACATCATGCTGTTGCATGGTTAATCCGATCAAGGCCAGTCTTTATGCCTTTGCTATCTTCAGCAAATGCCGCCAAAAGTGGCAAGTAAACCATTTAACAAGAGTCTAAGAGAATGATTACAGAACCAGGACCGGATACGATTTCACACTGCTGGATGGCTCAATCGCGTCTCCCAAACAGGCTTAAAAACTGGAGAAACACTATAGGGCATCACTTTTTTCCAGTTTTGCAAATATTCCATTTTAAAGGATGTCGGGCAAGTAACTTTTGAGATGGCAAACTGGGATGGTGCACACTTTTATAGAGCACATCGCAACAATATGACAGTCGACAAGTCAACTGATCAAGCTGACAAGAAGCCTATTATAAACAGTAATCACTGGGTTAAAGATTGTGCCATTTTGTAATCAGTGGTTCTAAACTGGTTTTGTCTCAACCCAGATTTGACATTTGTCATAAATATATATATATATGTATTAAAAATAAAAAATGCAAAGGCCCAAAAACTTACAAAATGTTATATAATATATATATATATATTTTATCATTCTCTTAAAGTTCAGTCCCAGTAACAAATGTAGTAATTCTTATTTTCCCAAAAAGCAAAAACAATGTGGTTCTACCTTAAAAATCACAGCAACACGGATTCAACCAATGGCATGACTGACTTTCAGGTGGGACTATCTGTTTGTCCAACCAATGGCAGATAGGATCAATGTTCAGGTAAATCTGTTCAGAAACATCATTAGAAAATCATCATTCTTGAAACTTTAGTATGGTGTGCATTGCTGCCTTAGCTTCATCATTTATTCCATGGTGTTATGTCATTAAAGTGCCCCTATTATGGACTTTTGAAAATTAGCTTTCATGAAATGTGTAACAGCTCTAAGTGAATGAAAACATCCTGCAAAGTTTTAAATCTGAAAGTGCACGGTGTATAATAATTGAATCAATGAATCACTGACGTCAGCATGAAACATTTGCATATTGCCCGCCTACTTGTTGGTCTTTTCAGGTTGGTTAATTGAAAATGCTAATTCATTCTTTGCCACTAGATGCCTTGGAGCGTTTAAATAACTGTTTCACTGGTAACGCTGTATACAAAGCAGCACTGCGCTCACAAACACTGCTTTTTCAGGCATTACAGAACAATGAAATAAAAATTAGACCAATTGACCAATCAGTGCAGATAAGTGTCATGCAATTGAGGGATTTTGAATAACTATTGAACTATTCCTTTTACATCATATGAATAGTAAAATGAAAAATGTTCTAAATGCATGCATTAAATAAATCCTATCAGACCTGCAAACACGTTACTCTAACACTCCTCTTGCTAAATTGCATGTAAGTTCTCATTTCTACAACCAAACTTTAAACTTGGGTTAAAAAAAAAAAAAAGTCCACATACAGTCCAGTTTATTAAATCCTCAGGAATTATCTTTTCCTGACAGAACAAGGTTTGTCTGGTCTCAGTTCACTTTTTTGCCATCCATTCCTGGATTTAGCCAGGCAACTCTCCTGAAAGCACAGAACAATTGGTAATGCAGGGTGATGGCAGTGACTGGAGCATTGTCTCAGGGGACAGCCAGTTTCAATAGGCTCAGAAAGGCAATCCAAAAGGTGCAGATGACAATGGCTTTGTTGCTATTTATGCAGAGCAGATAGTCGGGCATTGAATCAGGCCTCCCCCGAGCCACCAGAAAGACCTCTGAGAAACATACAAACCAGGTGATAGGAGGGACATATGCTGCGGTGGATCCAGCCACTTCAGAACGGAAGCCAAAGAAAGTTTGACCATCAAGTGCAACAGAAAAAAAAAAGACATAGACTGTTGACAGGACACCTTTCTTTAGTCATTTTCGGAACTTGTTTCTCAGAAGCACCAGTAAATACTGTATGGCATTTCATTTAAAAAAGAAATGTTGTATAAATGCAACATCACACTTGTAGCTGTGTGATATTGTTATATATCTGCATGACTGTGACTACCACAGCCATCCTGATATATATTTTTGACACCGAAGTTGACAGTAGTTGAAGAGAGCCAGTCTGCAGATTTTATGTTTGACAAATTACATAGAAAATAATTTAATATATGATGATGGTCACATACTTTTAGCTTCATTCGGAAGTGAGAAACATTCCATTTAAGCTTTTATAAGTAAAAACAAAGAGATATATATATATATATATATATATATATATATATATATATATATATATATATATATATATATATATATTACAAAAAGCAAAAATAAAACAAGAATTAAACCATTTCTGCAGATCAGCTATCAGACACTTAAAAATAAATGGTACCTTGCATTTGTCATTAAAAGTTTGTTTAATTCCATTTCATCTCTAATAATGTACTTTTAATATTAAAGGTTATTTGGTAACACTTTAGATTAGGGAACACATATTTCCTATTAACTAAGGGTTTTCTCTCAATAAAATCCTAATTTGCTGTGTATAGATATTAAGTGAGCTAGTTCCTTGTAGCAGTTGTTTCGGTATAGGGTTAAGAGAGCTAGAATACAGTCATGCAAAATAAGGCATTAATATGCGCATTATAAATACTAATAAACTGCCAATATGCATGCTAATAAGCAAATCGATAATAGTTAATAGTGTTCCTTACCGGTTATGTTTATAGCAGTGTGCCTTAATTTTTTTATTTAGTCTACAGAGAGAAACCAAACCTCAACCTCAAGATTTATTCATGATTAAATCCAGATGCTTCCAAAAAAATGAATAATTTGCAAGTACAATACAATTATTTATGACTTCAGGACCCTTACAAGTAAAAGACTGTTCATGCATCATAACAACACACACATTTTGCTAGGTGTTTTTGCTAAATGTATTCACCAGTTTGATCGGTACGCACGCACACTCTCACTGTTAGCTTTAGCAAAGGCTAAACTATTTGACACATGCCAAATGTCGTTTGAGCTGACGTTAACACGTTAATACAACACTACTCGGACGAAGGCAAAGTGGTAAACAAAGTGCTGGCTGAATAAATGTTTCCTCATAAACAGCTCTAAAATATATCATCAACAGCAAGCACACTCTTACATTCATATTCATCCATTTGGGAATGATACATTTGCTTGATCCTCTGTCGTCGGTCTTAACGCTGGCAAAAGTACTCTATAATTATTGCTCTCAGCACCAGGCTGAGACAAATAAAAGTTACATCGCAGCTGCATTAACATGTGAATGCGGCTTACAGAAGCGCGCGCGCGGTAAACTGCTCCACCTGGCTCGCGACAAACGTCCTTGTCACAAAGTCCACCCACCGCACTGGCTTCCGCTGAAAGGCCTCCTGGGGGACTTCAGTGACCATTCACTATGTTTTCTCTTTTCCCAAGCACCTGTGACTGTTTTTGTGCTTTCCCATTTTTTTCCGGCTTTGTCTCTCTCTCTCTCTCTGCCTCTCATTTTTTTTTTTTTTTTGGCAGGGCCCTATCATTAGGGAAACACTTTCTTTCAAAAGGAATTCTCTCCGCTAACAATGCTGTTTGTGTGTTTACTAGCAGAAACAGGCCTCCGAACGCATCCAAAAAACATGTCATGGTCAATAACGGTGGGAGAAGGTAGGTTTCGGCGGTCACTCCTGGCCTTTCTTGGGCAGGTGCAGTTGGAAAGACTCGCCTCCTCTGCCGCTTCCGAAGGCTCATCCGGCTTCTCCATGGTCCTGGACCTTGGAGAGCCGCTTTGCCATTTTCCAAAGGAGTTTGGCACAATGGCTTTGTCCCCTCTTTTCATTGTGTTTCTGTAAAACACATTTGCAGCATGACTCTCCAGGTTTATCCCTCTTGTGAGCCATCTACCCCTTTTCTCTTTCTGCTTCCACTAAACCTACGCTCATCTCGCCAACCTGGAGTAACGGAGAATTACGCGATTGTACGATCATAGTTTTTTTCCCCCCCTTCATCCACCCTTCAGCCATGGCTATCTGCACTTTCCCACTTATGCCATCTCGATTGACACTCGGCTAACTGCTAACTGAACGCAGCTTGCCCAAATTTGGCCGCAAATGGAAAAACGAGGACGGGGGGGTAGGGGGTGGGGGGGGGGGGTAAATATGCAGATTAAAAAGTAAACATTCTCCAAGAGAGGGAAAAACAACCACATTTTCATATTTAATCCAACTTAGCAGAAACAAAAATAACACATTATGCCCTAATTGGGTGCCGTGTAGTCCACAAATACTATTACAAGGCCGATCAGGATTAGCTCTGCTACATACCTAGTTATCTATTTCGGAGTGCCAAGACTGCAAGCAGTGGGCAACTAAATTTCAAAAGCTGGCAAATCCAGTTGTCTCCTAAATACAGAAAGTACTTAAATCCGGAGCTAACACAAGAGAAAGAGGGATAAAGGGTACTCTGCATATCACCAAAAAGCTTGTGCACTTTGCAGAATCACTGGCTAGGTTAAACAAATATGCTAAGCAGACATCAAAACAATCCTTTGATCTGCAGCCTAGTTTCCGGAGCAGCGGCTGGGCTCCTGTTGTAAATAACTTGTATAAATCTGTACCGCTTGCCTTCAGGTAATTTTACGAAAGTGGCAGGAATTCACAAGGAGAGATCAGATAAAAGCCATATCAATTGTTTACCCACTACTACACGTTCTCACGTGGCTAATGATCAAATTAATAGAGCCGGTGAAAGATAAAAACACAATGGCTTACGTATCTCCGGCAGCCCGGGCAGGTCCGGCGGCAGCCAAATGCATTTTTGGGCGTCATACAAAAGAGGCTTGAGGAATCTGAATGCAGGGAAGCTATGTAACTTGCTGACTAACTTTGTCCTCTGATGGAGAACACAATGGAAAACGCTGTCCATTCAAATCAGCCAGGGGAACAGAGAGAGCCGTGTGCCTGATAATAGCTCTGAGGGCACAAGCGCACTGGCACCGGGCGACACCACACCACTCATGCCCAACAGAACAACTTTTGTACTGTTGTCATCCTCCAGAAGTTTGTCTTCTTCTGCAACTAGTTTTTTTTCTCCCCCCAGTAGCTGCAAAGTTGTACAGTTGTGCTTTTCATTCGAACAGCTGCCGTTCCTCGGCTTCTGCTTCCGCTCGCTTATAGTCGATATAGAGGGGCTGTTGTCTACTGAAAGAATCAAGTTTAGTGGTGAAAATGTAACAAAAAAAAAAAAAAAAAACTTTGCTGATATTTGAAACTTCTCTGTTCATTCCAAGTCCATTTACCAAGCATTCAGCCTTTTTTTGCACATTCACAAAGTTTCTTCATTAAACTCAATAACACCCTTGTTTATCAGCTAACCAATGATACAAACTGTAGTTTAGATGACATTTGCTTATTCATTTGCATAAATAATTTCACACATACTTTGCACTGTTCATATAAACCACTAAAAGAAAAAAAAACATGATTGACTTGACATTCAATTTAATCTTATTCATGCAAACAGAGCTGGGCAGGGCCGTAGCTGAGTTATGCAGAGCCCTGGTGCAGGTGGTACCCATGGGCCCTGTTTGAAATAGTGTAAATAGCACAAATAAATGAACAGAACAAAGATACAATTGAAACAATGATTTAGTTTTTTTTTTTTTTTTCATGTCAGGCGTAATTTTTGAATTTGTGCAAAAGTCGCATTTGAGGCGAATAGCTCACATTTGTGGCAAACATTGTGTCATTTGCATCGCCTGGCGAGAATTTGCCTCCAATTTGCGTCTTTGCATTGACTTTGTATGTAATCTACTCATGGGAATAATTAAATTGACGTTTAGTGTGAATACACCATTAGTCTATTATGACAATACCAGTCCTTTTGATCATCATGCAAGTAACAATTTTACTGACTACACAGTAGTCATGGGTCATGCAGGTCATATGATCTTCGGCCTTTTCAATAAATCATAAGTTTGGAGTCAGTAAGATTTTTATATAAATACATTTTATTGAGCAAAAAATGCATTACATTGTTCAAAAATTAGGCTAAAGAATAAAGACTTAACATTCCACTCATCAAAAATTTTTAAAAATAAAAATTATAGTTTAAATGAAATTATGAAGCGGCACAACTTTTTCAACATTGATAATAATAGGAAATGTTTCTTGAACAGCTAATCAGCAATATAGAGTAGTTCCTGAAAGATCATGTGACACTGAAGACTGGAGGAATGATGCTGAAAATTCAGCTTTGCATGACAGAAATAAATTACATTTTAAAATATATTCGAATAGTAAACAGTTATTTAAATTTGTAATACAATTTCAGAATATTCCTATTTTTACTGTATTCTTGATCAAATAAATACAACCTTGGAGCGCATTACAGACTTAATAAAAAAATAACTAAAAAAAACCCAACTACAAACTTTTGAATGATAGCATATAGTATTATTAAAATATAAAAAATATAAATGACTATATACCATACCATACCAACTTTATTTGTTAAGCACTTTACAACAACCACAGTTGACCAATAAATGATATACTACTGTATTAAGGTCCCATAATCATATATTTGTCTACTATACTAATATTTAATTCTTTCTAGTTGTTATAAGTCATTTCAAATCTTAATTTCTCATAAAAAGTCACAATGTAGAATAAAAATAAACTGAATTCAGGTCATAACATGTAAATATATTTCTCCCCCCAAGCATTCTCTATGCAAATGCATCATGACACACCAAGCAGGAAAAGACAAAATAACACATGGGATAAAGTAATACTAATAAAAGAAGGGGGAGAAAGAAAACAGGAATACATTTGTTAATTTCTGCTGTTGTATAAATGTAGGAGATGAGAGCGCTGGTCTGGGTGCTGTGCATATGCATCGGGGGGCTAAATTGTGAAATGACAGATAGAGATTCTGGGTGCGAGAGTGTGGAATGACTAACTAATAAGAAGGATGCGTCGGTCTGTTAGCGGAGAGAGGCATTAGCACTCTGGCTGTCAATCAAATGGCGGGATGCGGGGGCTGGGTTAGGGTGGGCTGGTCTGGGGGGGGGGGGGGTGTCTAAACAATTATCATTTGCACAAAGACCAGAATTGTCAAGATCACACTCATTTTGGCAGTCTCAAACAAGCCAACCGATTAGACATGGTTTATATTTTCTGAACTAAGAAAACATCAGTGCTTACCTTCAAAAAATGATGCTAGGATGGTTGCTTGATTGTTGCTAGTCAAAAGATCCCATCTATACATCCATGTTATATACTGGACCCTATATGTGGCTTCAGTATAAGTATACACTCTTAAAAATAGCACTTTTCTGTTGGTTTTGATGGTTCCATGAAGCACCTTTAACATCTATGGAAGCTTTCCATTCTACAAAAATGTTTTTTATAGTAGAAAAAGATTCCTTACTTTTTCAGGTTCTTTAGGGAACCCAAAATGGTGCTTGTACTCTCTTAAAAATTAAGGGGTAAATTTTAGTAATCTAAATAAATCTTTTTTACACTTTAAGGAATCTGTTGTGTGATGGAAAGGTTCCATTGATGTTAAATTAAATTAAATTAAAAAATTGAATTTATGCATTTAGCAGACGCTTTTATCCAAAGCGACTTACAGTACATTCAGGCTATCAATTTTTACCTATCATGTTTTCCCGGGAAATCGAACCCCTCAACGCTTGATAAAGCAATGCTCTACCACTTGAGCTACATGAACACTATGATGTTAAAGGTAGAACCTAAAAACTCAAAAAGATTCTTCTGTGGCATCACTGCACGAACACCCTTTTGAAATCTTTATTTATTTATTTTTGTTCGCTTGGATAAAAATTATTAAAGTTTGTTTACTTCGAAGTAGTAATCCTTTCCTCAACATGCTGCATTGTTTTATTTACTTTCAGCACAAAGCTCTGCACCAAAGTTTAAGGGTGCTTTCACACTAGCACTTTTAGTGCGCACCCGGGGTCGATTGACGTCAGAATTCGGTTTCGTTTGGATGATGTGAATGCTGTCTTCCGTACTCGGATGCGCACCAGCGAACCGTACCTGAGTCCACTTAAAAACAGAAAAATCGCGGAAGTGAACCGCTTTTAATGACAAATTATTTGATGAAAATGTGTGTTTGTGTGTTTCACTCTCTTTCCTGATGAGCATGACTGACGCGCTGCAAGCAGAGAGCTGTACATCTCATTTATGTTCGCCTTCAACGTTCTTTTGAGCATTTGCAGTACATTCGTAAGACATACGCAAGTGCCGTTATGTACCGAAGCTTTATCAACAAAACGAACAGTTCAAAAACGTTATAAATAAAAGTGCAGAGAGAAATGTTATGCATTTGCCGCCTTCTGCGCTGTCATTGCCAAGCAACGGGGTAAACAGCTGCTGGCTTGATGACGCAAGCGAACCACGGTTCGGACTCAAATATTATAATATGAACACAGTCCAGCGAGGGCAGGGGGAGGGGGGAGCAACCGAACTCTGGTTCGGACCAGGCAAGTGAACCAAGTGTGAAAGCACCCTAAAACTTAGGATTTATCCAAATTAAGAACCATAATTATCATAGTACACACTTAAAAATAAAGGTTCTTTAATGGTATCGTTAGTTCCAAGAACAACTTTTAACAGTCATGGAAGCTTTCCATTGCACAAACAGTTCTTTATGGTGGAAAACGGTTATTTAAATTGTTAAAGTGCTCCTGACAAAAAGAAAAAAAAAGTCAAAACTGATCACTGAAAGGTTCTTTGGGAAATCCAAAATGGATCTTTAATGGCATCACTCCTTTGTAACCTTTATTCCTAAAAATGTAATCCCTTAGTCTTAAATAAAACTAACTAACCATAGATGTACTATATTCATCTGGTGGGACTTCTTGTCCAGTATTGGGCATGCTTTTTTGCAGATATACAAATTTAAAGAAACATTTCAGTGATTAATGAGAAAATGTTGTTCTGTAATAGCATCTAATGTCAAAAGGATGGGCTGCTAATTCGTCTCGGCAGTGGAAGTTGAAATAATCCAATGCAAATCGTTTTTTGTACACAATTCCTTTGGCCTTAATTGTGGTGGCGGTTTGAACATGGTGTGTGTGACGAAACTTGTCATCGCTTGCATCCGCGTCTCTCTGAGCAGAACAGAAACAGCAAGAAGTTCTAACAAGAAACAGTGTGCCAGGTGGCGAACTGGCTGTACCAACACAACGCACAATCTGTCCGCTTCTACATCCAAAGCACTAGCAGCTGCCATCAACAGCCCCACACTCACACTCTCTCCCGCACACACACACACACACCCCTAAAACATGTTTGCTTCCTCCACTGCTCTCATGTGACTGATAAAGCCACAGGTCGGCCTTCACCACTTTTTAAAGGTTTGTCATATTCAAAAAAACTACATGTAAATTAAATTTAGTGTTTAGGCCTCACTTTAGTGAACAACAATGTGTCTTTCACGCTGAAAAGATCTGCTAATGGAGTAGCTAAAGATTTTTCTGCCCAAATGTAAATAATATATATATAATCCAAACATAGTAAATTTAGAGATTACACATAAAATCCAAAATTGGCTTTTTTGCTTCTACAATGCACAATTATGACCTTATTGTGATCGATTTATATCTGTTTTATTTGGAAATATGCAATTTGTCAGAAGTAAAATCTATTGCAAACGCTTTTTATGTAAATTTTTAACACTTTTTGGGTTACACTGATTGCAAAAATGTAACTATTTATTGGGGGGGGGGGGTATTATTGTGTATATAAAATCCACACATCTTCCAATTCTCCTGATTTACCTTATTTTCTATATTAACACACTTTCCTTGTCTTATTAATAACGATTAATGGGAGGGAAAAAAATTGCTTATTAATATATAACAACTTTCTTTTCAGATGATGTCACCAAGCCCTCTTTTAGTTTTAACTCCTCCCCCAAGTTAATACAATTAAATCCTGTCCTACATGTTTTAGATTTACATTTTCAATTTTAGTGTAAATGTGTCACATTAGAAAACAAAATCACATATGGGTGCCTTTTCATGCTTTTTAAGTTACTTTTTTGTGCTTAGAACATTGTGTATATAAAAACCACAAAAGCACATTTTGTCCAAGTCCCCAAAATTTCTTTAATAACTCCAGAACTGGTCTTACTGGGAACAATTTATCAGAGAAAAAAAACGACTGTTTATCGAAATGTAACACCCTCAGAAACGACTTTCCATTTTGGATGATGTCATCGAGCACTCTTATTTTAAACTCCTCCCCCAAGCGCATGTTCACGATCCAATTTATTCCAAATGGCTAAAATCCAGACTTGTTTTTTATCACTGAAATTTCCAGTTACACATTAAAAGTGTCACATTACAAAATAAAACTTGTTGTGGGCATGTTACATGTTTTTTTTTGGGTACATTTTTTATAAAAACAAACGTAATCCAAAATAGTGGCAACTTTGTGCACTTAAAATCCTTGTGAGGCGCATTTTATCCACGACTACTGGATTCTGTTTCCTGCCAAGGGTGATACACTGCATGTTATCGAGGACAAAACATGTCACGTAGGACTGTGCTTTGAAATCATCCCGGCCTCGGCAATTTTTATTAAAACACAACCAAGAACAACGATTGCTAGTATGCGTCTTAATCACATTTGCAATTTTTCCACGTTTTCAATTAGAAAACTGAAAAGCCTGAAAATCTGTCGACATGTACAGATTAAACGACCGTAAAACGAGGGCGACTGGAGGTACGCATCCACCTCAGCGCCCGTAAGCTTCCGCTGCAACCCGCCAGCTAAAAATAAAAACTTGGCAAAGTTGTGCACATCTCTTATTGGTCCTATAGTTTGATTTCACATTTAGCATGTGCGGCCCCCCTCGCATAAACACGGCATTCTTCTCTTCCCGCCATACAATGAGACTTGAGTGACTCTGGCAGCGAGCTCTGGATCGCTGCTCCTCAATCCACCAGTGTATGTTATCAGCAGGTAAACAAGCTTTCCAACAAAGCCATAATGGAACTGCAAGCGGCATAAAGAGGCTCATCTCAAAAAAGCTATACAGTCCATCAAAGCTGGTGTCATTCCTTCTGCACAGGCGCTGCGGCTGCAAAAACGCGGGAAAGGTAGCGTCCATTTTCCTTCGCCAGATATCTGCCGATACCGCCGGCAAGGATTGGACCAGTTATCTGTAACTTGTCAAAGAGCAAGAGTGATTACTACAGATGAAACATGAGATAGTTTTGCCAAGTTCTCTCTAATCCCTTTTTAGTTTGAAAATATTTATTTTCTTCACGGCTAAAAACATCTGCAATCCCCATATTTAAGTTTACACATTACATTCTTGGCCATAACATGCATATGCACAAGCATATCACTATAAATGTACAGAATGTACTAAAATGAAACTCTCTTTGGCTGCCAATCAAAACGAAGAGCTTTTTTTTTTTTCCAGAGTTTGATCAACTGAATCATCTGGTGTGGTGTGAATACATATTCTATTCTCTTCCATGGCACCAAATATCACGCTATATCCTACGGTCTGTCAATCTGGCTGACACACACACACACACACACACACAAATGCACAATGATCTTTGTCTGTTACATGAAAAGTAGCTTAATATAAACTCTATTAATACTGGATTTGAAATAGAATGTTTAACTTGCAAATGTATGAATATTTGCGGCACATATTTCAGTGTTTAACGAGCACGCTGTAATGATATATTATTACAAGCTGAGGCATTACACCTTCTGTCATCATGTGGACAGAAGCCACGTTCACACAAGACGCAAAAGGTGAGAATCATGTGGCGTTTCTGTGACCAGCAGCGGTTCATCCTGTCGCGGTGAACATATAACGATGCACTCAATGACTTTTAAATTCATTAGACTTTAATTTAGGCTATAGATGCTTCACTATAAGAATATAGTAAGAATACACTAATCTGCAAAATAAACCACAACAGGGTGATAAACATCCAGAAACAGTTTAAATTACAGTGTAACGTTACAAAATAATCGCCCAAGTAACGAGGAAGGCTTCCACAAAATTACAGGCATTAATACTAAATCCCATGAGGTATTTTTCTTAATACAATCCATAACTGAAACGCAATAATAGCAAAACTAGCAAAAATAGCGCCGGTTTCATTTACCTGGATGATCCCGTTTTAAAACAAGTGGCAGATCGAAAATGTTGCAATATAGTGTAAAAAATTATTTTGTTTAATTATTCTTCATTTTATTTATTCGCAAATAAACTGGTAACATTTCCATGTCTTTACCATAGCATGCATTGTATAAAGATCCGAGATCTCATAATATTTGCAATTTGCAACTTTCAAAAGTGTTTTATGTTTAAGAGATTTGTCTATCCGTTATGGAAATTAACCACGGTTTTATTGTGGTAAAAGTGTAGTAACCAGGGTTTTTTGGCATATTAATTAAAATTTGTTACCATTTACCATTGGGGACTGAAAGTTTTTTTTTTTTTTTTTTAGAAAAATTAACAATCGGTATGTTGTTAAACGACAATTTCCAAAGAATGTACAGTACTTCTTTCCCTCAAAGCCTTGTCTTTTTTATTTCTGTCAAAATATAGCACTTCTCTGACTAAGATCTATTTGTATCATTTTACTCATTGGTCTAGTCAGTACAGCAAAACTGAAATCAACCAATGACAGGAGTCTGGGGGCGGAGCTATCTGTATACTGACCAATGGCAGACATGGAGAGTGTTCAGGAAACTTGTTTGATAACAGTTCCATGATTAATTTTAGCAAAACAAAGCTAGTAATACAGAAATCACACATCATTTTGAGTGAGATTTATTTGAAGTTTATAATAATTCTAATAAACACCTAAGGGGATGAGGTCCAAGTTTATTTAGATCTGAATTCCTGTGAGGTTGGTTTAATCATACTCTAGATTAAAAAGGTGTTTGTTAGGCTCAGATTCATTATTTAAAAGAACTGAATATCAAATACTCTATAATCAAACAGCTTCCTTTCTCAATAACCCATGAAACTTGCTCTTTAACGTCTATCTCTTACAGGGAATGTACAATCCTCCATCTTGAGTAGAGGCACTCGGGGCGAATGAAACATGTCTGTTTAATGATCGTTTTGAATGTGCGCAGCAATAGAAGAATCTTTTGAGAGGCTGTATATTACAGAGCCAAAATCTGTTGCTCAATTTCCACACACAAAGAAGGAAATTTGATGGAATTATAGCTATTTCCAGGTCTCATCTCTCATGTAAAAGAATAAATGTTGTTTAATTTCTTTTTTTGATGTGTTGACACACTGAGCCCAGATCATTTTCCACTCAAACCTCTAAAAGCTTCATCTCTATTATCGACTAGCAATGGCGGGATATTAGTTGACAGCTGTTGTATGTAGTTTTGCAATAGGTGTTATTAAAGGCCTTAAACAGGGCAAGATTGCAGAAGTCAAACATCTGTTCAAATCTACTCTGACAGCAGAGTTGCCAGTTGACATTTATAAAATGCAAAATATTAATGATGATATTATTAGACTTAGTTCATTACTAAGCCAGTCACACATCAAATATAACCTAATCTGCTTTTGAAGTCAATCGAAAAATTAAGAAAGGCTAAAAACAATGTGTTTCACGGACACTTTTCACCATTGAATCATTTCCCGATGGGTGCCGGCATATATTTAGTGTAGTTATTTCATAAGTGTAGAACATCTGTTGTAAAATGACAAAGATGCATTAATTAATTTATGCAACTGTAAAAAGTGGAAAAATGTCAACGCCATGCAAATTCGAAACACAGCAAATACACATTTAGTTGAAAATTAAGTTATGACTGAATTTGTCCCATAGACTATGATCTGTCCTGTGATCAACTATACTCACATTTCAAGAAAACAGTGCGATATTGAAATCAAATCAATCATGCCATACTTACTGCATTATTTTAGATGATAACTGCATGAAGAATATTATGTCTTTATAAATCACAAACGTCATTGCATCAGTGTAACAATGTACTTGCCTTGGCTTAGAGGTTCATGTTATGGTCCTCAAATGAGCGTCATAATTTTGAGTTCTTCTCATCTGATGTCCATTTTCATTTCTCCACCGTATGTCATAAAACATGGTCCCATTTTATATTAGGTGACCTTAACTACTATGCACTTACATCAAAAAAATAAGTACAATGTATTTATTGTGTTCATATTGTATTGCAAAACACTTTTGCTGCTATAGAGGTGGGATAGGGGTAAGGTTAGAAACAGGTTTGGTGATATGGGTAGGTGTAAGGGATGGGTCAACAATGTATGTTACAGGTGTAATTACATACAGGTATTTTTTACATTTCAAGTACAATGTGAAAACATGCATGAATACAATATATTTCATAATGTATCAAATCATTCATTTAAATGTAAGTACATAGTAGTTACCTAACACCACCTAATATAAATTGGGACCAAAACATTTACTCACTCAAATTACTCAAATTAAAGGATGTAAATCACATTAGTTTACTTCCATTACAATATCGTAAAGTTTTTTTAAGCAGTTACCTTTGCTTTGATGGGATGTTGTCATTTTCTCCCCAGGTGCTGCATTTCTAACATTAAAAACCGGTAATTCGTTAAGAATTATTTTCAAGAAAGTTTTAACAGGTCACATTTTTTCCCCAAGCAAAACATCTTAAATATTGATTTAATTAACAATAAATGTATAATAAATTTGTCTTGTGTCTCCCACATCACTTTTCATCCTATCTGCCTTTTTCTAAAATCCCTTTAACTTACAAAAGTCAGTCTCATACAAGAGGAAGTTACATCATTTTGAAGGGAAAACAAGAGCAATAACAAAAATATCAGCATTTGATTGGATAATTTGTGTTCTGTAATAGTACTTCTAAAACCAAACTTACTTAGTTTTGACAGTGTTTGATAAAAAGACAGTTTTACAGTATCATCTTGTCAAAACATAAATCAAAATTATAATTAATAAAGCTTAAGTGCCTGAGCAAAATCATATTTTAGAAATATCAATGTATAATTGAACAAGAATACTTTTTACAATTTTTTCTTTTAATATTTATTCAATTTTACCAATACTAGTTCCAAATTTTTTTTTTTTTTTTGCATCAATGCCATAAAATAACCATTTTTGGAACATTTTTAGTGAGTAATCCTAAAATACCCATTAGTGTGAAGAACATTTTTAATAACCTTTTTCCATTATAAAGGACCTTTTGTGGAATGGAAAGACTCCATGAATGTTAAAGATGCTTCATGGAACCAAAATTCCAATAAAGAACCTTTAATTTTAAGAGTGCAGTTTAAAAATGACTACCTGTGCTCACTATCTGTAAAATAGAAGCAAAAAAAAAAGTGCACGGAAATAAAATATTACAAGCCACGTGCATTGTCATCAGACTGTTAATTCTGCATATTATCAAACACCGTTTGGAAGGATGTCACACCAGCGACGAGCTCCGTGGTGTCTAGCATGGGTAAGTCCCGGCTCCACAGTAGGGGGCTGTAAACATTTACACTGAGAGGCTGTCCATTCCACATGGTTCTCCTTCACCAGCAACCTCAGCATCTCGCGTTTAGTCATTCAGGCCTGTCCCGAGATACTACGAATCACACCATCAATTTATGAAAACGCCATCCAAATGTGACAGCCGACTTATGCTAAACGGAGCAAATAAAGCAAAACATTGCCGAAACACCCCTAGGCCCACATGGTACCGAAGGCTCGGCGGAGAGCTGCTATGCTCCCCGCTGTGAACTGGGAAAGTGATGTTGGTGCGCCGTGCTCCTCCAAGAGGGTAATACCGTTCCCGGGCCCCGATCGAAGCCCTTTTGAAGTCTGTTGCTTGCGAGAGTGTGCCAACGGTAGCACACGACACTAGCTAATGCCCCCACAAAAGCCAACATTCGACAAGGACCGAGCTGAAAGAGAAAAACGTCTAAGTTTGGAATAATTCCCTCAACCGCCGTACCTCGGCACTGCTTTAATTTTAGATGGAACACGTTATGTAAGTGATAGACAATAGCAATAAAATGGATCCCATTAATCCCCGACATGTATGGGCTTGTTTGCTATTCATTAGTTTAGTTGACACAATAGAGGCGTAATTCTTTTAAAATCTTCCGTTCTGCTCGGTTGGAAGTGTTTCCAATGACTCAAGAGCATCAATAGGCGATGATTGCAAAACTTATGTAAACAAGTACTTACAATCATAGCTGTGCGTGCATTTGCATAAGAGGAGAGACGGAATCGGAGGGCATATTTTTGGGTCTAAAATCTTTGAATGAGTACATTTTCCACTCAAAAAGCTCTTTAAAATGACGTGCAACTGAAAGCGAACACAACAGGGAAACAGATGTCAATGGGAAACATCTTCAAGCATCAAGTCCAAACATTCATTGTACAACTTTAATTTTATTGAAGATGCATCGGTTTCCCAAAGGTAAAGCAAATAAAAAGTAAATAATATAAGGAAAACTATTGCAATACATTTGCAATATTCTCACCAAGGCGCATGAAATAAAGATCTCGGAACGGACGCTGTGGGAAATGCAATCCACCGCGAGAAGAGTTTGGGATCAAACCTTTATTGTTTTGAAAACTGTAAATTCCTTTACAATACAGTCATTTGTTTTTTGTTACTGTGTGATCTGATGAATAATATACAATGTTGTCGTTAAATTCAATAAAGACACACATTCACAAACAGGAAATATTACTCTCTATGTTTCAACATCCTACAACAGAGGGAAGATATGTGCTGTTTTTCTTCTGACGCTTGTTTTCAACAGCACAAACCTCCCTTTTGAATCGACTAAAGCATTGTCCTTTTAGTCCAAAAGTGCATCTGAAGGATTGCGAGGCCTCTGCGGCGGCCGTCCAAATGTACGTCATAATAAACAGGCGGGTTGTACTGTGCTGCGAGTAACAATCAGCAGGCTTTTACTGATACCTCCGACTACAACGCATATCCAGACAAGTAAATGAAAGAAAATATTATCTATATGCATGCCATGACCATTCCTCTGGTAACATTTACAATAAATGTATATTTTCAAAACCTTCTGAATTAAGTAAGCTGATCGTGATCGTGCCCCCGCCCCCCAAACCTGACCATAATATTAATGATGAACTAATATGTAACATCCAAATACATTTTGTCCATTTTACAGGCTTGTTGTGACTGCTTCAGAGCCATCGCATGTGGAGACAATGCCCCAATAAAGTTATAATCATTTGGTCCACATTTACAAATCCTCTGTGTATTAAAAAATGAGATAAAATGGTTTGCAGCAGAGACAAAAAAAAAAAATTCTTCTTAGATCGATAAAACCACCAAGGATGAGCGAGTTTGCTTAAAAACTGCAATAAAAACAAACTGAACTCATTACAATATGATCAGTTTGTACACTATTACACTTTCTTGTTCCATGGCACGGCCTTTACTCTGTAGAATTTAGTGCCGAGAGGAACTTTGAACCGGTTTTGGGCCTAGAGACAGATAATAACAAAAGAAACGCATTCAAAATATGCAACAGAATATCACATAAAAAAATAATTAAAGAAAATTGATAATTTAATATAAGTGCCTGCAGTAATGATTAGGAGCCGATTATGAAAGCACACTTTTCTGCTCAAATTAACTTTAGGATGCAAAACAATTAAATGCATAATTGTAAATCAATGGTATCTTCATGATGAGCTTAATTTATTTGCATCTCAAATATAGCCAATGTTAACAAAAAATAGATCAGATAATGGCATGAAAAGAGAGCTAGTGTTTTGTCATTAAGGATGTTATATAATGAGAGTGCAATAATGCCATCAAAATTATTAACTGAAATATAATTATACAGAAACACTCCATTTAGAGCATTCGCATAAACAATAGAATAATAACGGTTACCTTTTTGGCTTGGCAATATTCCTTCTCCATGACTTTTCCAAGAACCCACGGCCGTCTTGTAGCTCCTGTCGCTTAAAAAAAAATTATTATAGATATACAATAAATAAAAGCCAATAAATTTACAATAAAAACATGCTTCATGTAAAATAAAACTACAAAACACTTTATCAGGAGTAAAACATTCTCTGTAACATTTTATCTAGAACATAAAAAAAAAACATATTAATTTACAAATGCACTGAAACATTAATATATACAACTAAAATTTTTTTATTAAAATAAGTAAACATTTACTTGAGAAAGAGCAATGAAAAAAATACATATCCATCTTGTCGGAGCAAAATTGCTTCACATAGGCAAAGCCTAATATATTTTTTTGTAGTATTCCTGTGATGTTTGTGACTGACCTGGTTTGAGGTCCAGTGCAGTGAGGGACTCTGAATGCAGGAAATAAAGGGTGGGACCAACAGTGAAGAGAACGTAATTATCGTGCCTCTCGTCCAGGATTATGAGAACCAAGTCGCCCACCTGAAAACTACAAAAGAAGGGGTTTTCAAATGAGATGGAGGGCTGAAACGGCAGCTCAAATCATTAACGCTAATATCCAAGAATACTTACTCTCGAATGGCGATTTTCTCCGAGTGCCGTGACGAGACGGACGACATACTCTGGGACATCTGTAAAACAAATTGTTTAATGATTCTAGTGATATTTACACTAGGAAATGTTTGTTGTGTTGCTTGCGTAGACTCTCTGCAAGCACGGATAAATAAAATTAAACCACATACATTGCAGTGCAACACATCAGTTTTGGTTAAATGCAACATTGATGAAGCTCCTACCATTTCAGTGCGTGTAGGACAGAGATTGTACATAAAACAAATGTATTTGTGCCATCTAGTGGTAAGGAGTAGAACTGTCTCTTAAACAGCATGCATTGGTTGCAAATGCATAAAACACACAATAGCGACAAAGAACAACGAGTATCAAAAATACACAGTAACATACACAGATGATAAATAATAAATGTCAGGCTCGTTTGCAAATGAGCTCAAATTCAGTCCTAGCTTAATCACTCATGCTGTTTTTTTTAGACTAAATTCATCTTGTGAATCTGCCCCGAGCTGTCAGGACTCTAAAGTGTGGGTTACGTGTCTCATAAGATGCGTCTCGCGGCCAATAAGACGGCGATTGTAATTTTGCTAAAGAGATTAAACCTATTTGCAGCAACAGTCCCAGGGGAAATGTAATTAAATTATATCAAAGAGCCTCATGTTTTAATTAGCTGCTGCTAAGTCGTAACAACAGCAATGTGATGTATATGAACTTTACAGTGAAGACAGAATATCTACAGTATTTTTCTTACAGATATAAAAAACTGTAATATAAAATAAATATACAACAAGTATTTTTTTTCCAAAATGACGTTCCTGTGTCAATCGCTGACCTGCATTAATTGAGTGTATTGTTCAATTTACCATCACTAATTACTGCTTTTAATTGACCGTTCAAGTGGTCAATTATCAACCGAGATCAAGCACAAATGAAACGAATACAAATGATCAATTGAAACGATGTTAAACGACGTTCTCATACAATTAACACGTTTAGATGAAATAGAGGAGCCAAAACTGTAACCACACGCACAAATATATTTACCAGTCTTTGACTAAGTCTTTTGTTCTCTTCCTCCTTCATATGTAAAGTCTGAAACACAATAACAAATGTTTGCATGTGAAAATATTTCTAAGAAATGCAATGAATTTGTTAAAAAAAAATTATTTAAAAACAAAAGTGAATTACCCTTTCCAAAATCATTATGCGCTGTTTCTCTTCAGACAGCATAGGGTTGTCACTGCATCAAAATACACAAAATAAAATGTCACAAACTACGTTGTACATTAATTCAGCAAAGCTTTAAAAAAGACAATTTTCTAAAAGCTAGTAATAATAATACAGAGCAAGGAACTTCATTAACATGACAAAATTTCTAATCTACAGCATGGGCTTGACTCACATCTTTCTTCTTCTCTCTGATCTACTCTACTTTCCTTTCCCTTAAATACATTCATTCAGCTCCTTTAAAGTTGATCCTCCTTACATAAAAAAATGAATAATAATACAATTATTAATGTACAGTATATAAGTGTATGATTTGTAGACTTTGACTACAAGAATCATGAAAATCACTAATTCTATTATAAACTCAAACTAGAAACATTATTTACTCTGTAATTATTATTAAAAAATGTTTGAAAACAATAATTATATATCAAATAAGTCTTTCTTTAGATATAAATCTATAAATATAGAATATATTTGTCGATTTTTGCATTTAAAAAAAGCATATAAATTACTAATTCTGTTCAAAAACTACAAACTATACAAACTCCACTGTTGTTGTTGTTATTATTAAAATGTTTTCATTTTTTATGTTTTAAATAAATCTAGACTACAAACAGCATATAAATAACTAATTTGTTCAAAAAAATACAAACTATATAGAACTTCATTCTGTTATTATTAGTAGTAGTATTAAAAAAAATATATATTATAATTTATAATTAGATACTATAAAATTTGTTTTTCATCATATAAGTCTGTCTGAAAATAAATATCTGTAACTATATAATAACTTTGTAGAATTTTGACTATAAAAACTACAAAAACTATACTAAAAACTATAAATCGGTGTTTGTTCTGATCTTACAAAATGATGTTTTATTTCCCTCATAACAAGACAAAAGACATTTTCAGAAAATAAAATTAAGGAAAATAAATAGATGTTTTTGACATGTAAATGTGTGTATTTTGGGAATTAAACAAAAATCTACTTATATGTCACTAATCCTAAAACTTTTTTAACTAAGACAAACCTCTTCCCTCCAAAACTTTGACTTTGTTGTTGCAAGAGCATGTGAAATCAAAGTTTATTCTTAGAAGCTCATTCAGCTGAATAGTTGAAGCTGGCTGTGCAGGTTTATTATTTTACAGTAATGAATGCTGTTGAGTGAGAACATAGCCCAACAACAGGTAGTTGTATTGCTAGAATAAAATGTATAATTTCAAAGCATCTTGTGGATAATGTCAAAGACATTCACTCAGCGTGCCTTTGGCTAAACTGAGCCAGTTCAGGCTTTCAGGGTTTATTAATTTAGCTCTATGTGAACTTGAGCACGGATGCTTACTGCACGGTCATCATGCTGGCCTCCACGGCTGACTCCACCCTCTCCTCGTCCTTGAGCACAGCCACGGATGCCAATCTCTCTGGATCAGGGGTGGACCGCGAGAGGACTTCCACACGGATAGGGCCACAGGAACCGTGAGCTTCTGTGATGACCGGGATGGGATTGGGCGGAAAGAAGGACGAAGAGACGAGGACGGTGCTTCGCAGACGGTTCAGTTCCTCCTCCATCTGCTTCTTCTCCTGAAGGATGGAGGCACGGTCCTCAGAGAGCGTTTCGATCAGGCCTTCAGGAAAACAACAAAATGCAGCACAATGATCATGAGTGCTCCTTTTTTAACATTTATTGATCGCACTGACTGCTTCGGTGCAGTTTGGTAACAGATGTTTGGAAAACAAGTGAAAAGGTATTAAAATGATGTGATAAAAAAAATTGTTTTATACCTTTATCTTTCTCTTGTTGCTGTGCCAAGTTTTTGAGCTTCTCAGTGAGATCACTGATGATTTGTTCTTTCTTTAGTTTCTCCCGGGTCAGAACAGTATTGAAGTTTGTCTAGAAGTGTAATACATTAAAATACATTTTAATAGGTTTTTAAAAAAAAAAAAAAATGTAACAACACCTACATTTTCAGCCAGTTCAGATTTTTTATTAAAACAAAAAGTTAAATTTTTTAGCTACAAATTATAATATTTTTCATAAATTTCATAGGTATAAATATACAGCTGCTATGCAAATTCAAATAATCTGAATTATGCAAGTCCATGACAGCTATATTAAATAAACACTTTTGCTGGAAAATAATGGCACACAATGCAAACAACGGTTTAATTTTAACTCCTCATCAAGTATTGTATTATTATTATTATTATTAATGTCAGCCATTAATTTAGCCAGCTATTTAATTTAACTTCAGCTGGTTAGATAACTTACCTTGGTGCTATTTAAATCCGCAACAACATTTAATTTAAATTTTAATATTAATAAGTATAAAAGACACATAAAGAATATAAGATGTAGTGACCCAATCTTAATTCACTACTTTATATTGCTAACCTGCTGCTCAGCAATGAGCGAGGTCTTCAGGTTCTGCATCTCCTCGTTCTTTGTTCGTTCCAGGAGCTCTAGTTGGCCCAGGAGCAATGCCCTTTCCTCGGTCCACTGGCCACTGTCCAGTGACAATGCAGCACTGGTTTCCATACCAGTCTCTGTCTTTTCTACAGTAGGTCCCGCTCTGAAACACAGAAGCAGGTATGAGAGTTGACCTCTGACCTGGAGATCAACCTGACTTTGAAAGACTTCTGAGAAGTCATTTAGCTGATGCTTCCTTCTAAAATAAAAACGCTAATTCATAAGCTGAGCAAGTTGTTACATTCTGAAGAACCTTATTTGCATGTTGTGCAATGATTAATTATTGACAATAAGACAGGAACATGTGTTATAATTTGGATAATAATTGGGATAATTGAAAAAAATGAAAATTTGATGTTTATGTGCTCAGGAGACTTGTAACTGTATGGACACTGCGTTAATCAGAGGTTAAAAAACAACAACAAAAAAACTTTTATTTACTAGCTTAGAGTTTTAACCACTTGGCAAAAAAACAGTTTTTCTGAAGTGTTAAAACAGTCACCGGAATAAGTAAATAAATAAATAAATATTCAAAAACCTTACATTTTTTGGGATTGGTGTAAGACTTGAAAACAAATCTGTTTTCTGTTTTTAATTAATCCCTATTTTACAGGCACTTGTAACAGGGTTATCACATTTCTTGCTAATTTCTACTTAAAAAATGCTTTAATGAAACTGTTCCAGTTTTTGTTGGTTCTTTTTGATGTGCTAATTATTCACAAGAGTGAATGAAATCAGAAAGAGTAAGTGAATGCATGTTGCTTGTGTGTGTTTTCGTTTTTTAATTAACAGTAAAGTTAGAGGTAGAAACTGTAATTTTAATGGACTAGAGCGCCATTGTTTCAGTGCCATTTTATTTGTGTCCTCGGCAGATGCTTCCATCACACAAAGGTGCAAGATTTATTGTGATTTTCATGATTAAATCCTCGAGAAACTGGGGTTATTATAAAACAAACCAACAGAAATAACAAAACCACATTAAAAACCAAATTTTTTAAACAAAATGTGAAGAGTACTTGATTTTACTTGATTTAGCCAGTAAAGCCGATTCTCTAATCAGCGGTAAATTCCATCAGGTGCGTGATTTCACATAGAGCAGCTGTTACTACACAGAGCCGTTGTTAACTGAGAAGATGCGCCAATAAACGCTGAAAATGAAGTGGATTTGCGCATCTTCTCTATTAACAATGGCCCTGTCTAGTAACAGCTGCTCTATGTGAAATCACGCACCTGATGGAATTAACGGCTGATTAGAGAACCGGCTTTACTGACGAGATGCGCATAACGATCGGCCGAACGGAGCACCCCTAGTTCTGGGCACTTGCCCAAGTCAAAAGAGCTCATCCAAAAAAAAACTAAAAAATTTAAAATACATTCTGATTTTTCAGTAAGGAAGGCATTAAATAGCAGTAACAGTAAAGACTGGTTCAAAAAAGTCGAATATTTTAGTAATCGAGTATTCTACCAAAAATTCTATCGATTAATTGAGTAATCAGATAAAATGTGTTTTTGCTTAATTAAAGTCCAATATTAATTATGCAAGAGAAAATAAGAATCCTGGGTCTCTTAAAATGAACAAATTTTAAGTGCATTTAAGTGCATTCAGTTGGGGTTTTAAATAAAGCATTTTCTGAGATACACATTAAACATTAAACATAAATTTTATTTATCTTTTATTTTAATTATTGAAAATTTTTGGTAAAAGGGGATTTACTATTAAGAATAAAACATGGAAGAATATTGTGTGATTAAACCTTAAAAAAAAATACTGTTTATTTTTATTTATTTTTTGTAGTAGGCTATGTACATTCTGCTGAACAATAGTAATACATATCTGGCAAATACTTTTCTTTAAACTAAACCGGACTTTTATTTTGACGGGTTGACGTACCTTTACAGCTCTGTGTATGTGATGTGACAACGGTTAATTGCTCAAGAAGTAACTGTCAGAGCAGTTCTGGAGATGTTTTTCATGTGTGCATGTCTTTATTTACTGAGACAGCAGATGCTGAAATCACCGCGAGCGTCACGTGTCTTTGAGTACCGTATTTTTCGGAATATAAGTCACAATTTTTTCATAGTTTGGCTTGTCCTGCGACTTATAGTCAGGTGCAACTTATTTATCAAAATTAATTTGACATGAACCAAGAGAAATGAATCAAGAGAAAACATTACCGTCTCCAGCCGCGAGAGGGCGCTCTATGCTGCTCAGTGCTCCTGTAGTCTACACTGAAGACATAAAGCGCCCTCTCGCGGCTGGAGACGGTAATGTTTTCTCTTGGTTTTTGGTTATTAATAAATGCGACTTATAGTCCAGTGCGACCTATAAATGTTTTTTTCCTCATGACGTATTTTTGGACTGATGCGACTTATAGTCCGAAAAATATGGTATGTATTTCTTTCTTTCTTTACAATAGACTGTTAAATTATTGTTAATATGTCTGTTATTCCTCCTCCCCAGATTGTTTGTTTACATCTTTTCAAATAGAGATAACTGCATCTTTTATTCATCCACCAGCCAAAATTTGCAACTTTGGATGGAAACATAGCTACTGTCTGAGACCTAAAAGAGACAAGGTGGACTGAACACCTAGGTTAATAGTAAATAATGGAAATTATGTCGTTATTTACATCCCAAACCAGTTGAATTAACTTTTTACCATGGAACACAAAATAAACATTGGGCTCCATTGACTTTCATTCTAAAAACTAAACCATTTGTTTTTTACTAACCATTTATAATCTAACAGCTATGTTCTTTAAATCTGAATCTTAGAATGATTTTTGTGGGAACATTTAATTAGAAAACTTGCATTTACTTACATGTCAGTGGATTGTCTTTCTCTGAGTTGATTTTCAAGTAGCTCAATTTGTCCTAACAGTCTTGTCTCGGTCTCCTCTTTTTGGAGTTGAAAGTCTCTTAAGGCCTCTTGTAATGCAGCTTTGACCGCCTCCTCTTTCTCCTTCTCTGCCCTCTGCAGGGCCTCCACCTTCTCCTGCTCCAGTCTTCCAGATAGTAGTGAGTTTTCTGTCTGCAGGTCTCCAATAACAGTTTTTAGCTCTTGCTCTTTCTCCTGGAAAGCCCTCTTTGCATTCTCCTTTTCCTTCTGTAAGGCATCAAACTGGTCCTGGTGATTGCGCTGGATCTTCTGGACTCGTTCCTTAAAGTCTTTCTCCGCATCCTGCGATTTCTGCTTGAGTGCTGAAAACTCTTGGCGCAGCAGGGTGTTCTCCTTTTCGTGTCGATCCACGAGTTCAGAGATGCAGTGGTCTTTCTCTAACCTCATGAGCGCTCGGAGCTCGGCCAGGCCCATCTCGTAGTCTTCGTTCTTCTGCTGGAGCTGTTGGTTCAACATGGCGATTTGCGTCTGCAAGGTGGCTGTTTGGGTAGTAAGCTCTCCTCTCAACACCTCCTCTTGGGTGCTTTTGGCCTCCTCATACT
The DNA here is from genome assembly GCF_003368295.1 of Carassius auratus. Classification (NCBI taxonomy): domain Eukaryota; kingdom Metazoa; phylum Chordata; class Actinopteri; order Cypriniformes; family Cyprinidae; genus Carassius; species Carassius auratus. Next base: position 19,214,413 of record NC_039266.1, read on the forward strand.
GGAGTCTCATTTCATCCATTTCGGTCTCTTTAAGAGCTATCTCCACTTCCAGTCTGCAGCGGGCGTCTGCAAGTTCTGTAATGCGAGCCTCCAAGTCTTTCAAGCGTCCCTCGCGTTCCTTGACTTCTGCAGAATAGGAATCCACCAGATCTCTGAGCTTCACCAGGTTCTCCTGGACGAGTTTGTCAAGTGCACTTTCTTTTTCCAATCTGAGAGACTCCAGCTCTGCTTCATGTTGCTGTTTCAACCGTGCCTCCAGTTCCTGAAGGTGCACCTTCTCTGCCTTCTCCATCTCTTGTCTGATTTTCTGTTGGCCGTGCTCGATCTCAAAGTGAAGGTTCTCCAGCTGCCCAGCGAGTTCGTCCTTGGACAGCAATGTAGCTTTCAGTTCTTCACCTTGCTTCGAGATCTTCTCCTCAAGGTCCCGCACAGTTTGCTTGTGAAGATCTTGAAGTTCTTGCTTCGAGCGTTCCCTCTCACTCTCCAGCTGAGATATTTCCTTCTCCTTGCGCTCCACGAGGCCCTCCAACTCCAGCATTGCTCTCTGGACATCTCGAACAATCTTCCGATTGCCTTCAAGCTCTTCCGATAGAGTTTGTATCTGCTTTTCATGATTGTCCTTCAAACTCTGGAGATCCGTTTGTCGCATTTCTCTGAGCTCCTTCTCGTGACAGTATCTGACACTGTCGAGAGCGTCTTGGACCTTAATGTTCATCGTTTCCAGGGCACATCCAAAGTCTCTCTGCTCTTTCAGAACAAGACCTCGAAAGTGATAAAGGTCTTCTTTAACTTTCCTCAAATTGTACTGGGACTCTTCCGCAGCAGAACGGTACCTGTCTGCTGACAGCTTGAGTACTGCAATCTTTGAATTTTCCTTTTCAAGTGTAGTAGTGTCATGTATACGCTTGCTGTCAATTGCATTAATGACAGAGGAGTAAAGGGACTCCACCATCATCTCTGGGCTTGTGGGATCACTTATGGGATTAGGTGACATCAAGTTCTCCTCAATAACAAACTCATTAACTGCTGACATGAAATCCGACTCAGGACTTTCTGCCAACGAGTCCAAGTCCAACGAGCCTTGCTGTAATACAGGATCCATATTGGGATGCCCAATGGTTTCAAAGTCAAAAGTCTGGGCATCTATGCTGTCAGGTGATAGGTCCTCCAAGTGACCAGGAAGCGACAGGGGTTGGCAGTCCGGTGCTTTTAAACTGAGATTGGACAAAGTTTTGGTGGAGGTAGTGGTGATTTCAGTTGTGCTTTCAGATCTGGGTGTAAATGCGGTGGATCTTTGAGCACTCTGGCTACAGGAAAACTAAAAGGTGGATGCAACAAGTTAAAATCATGTGGGAAATGACATTGCTATAAAAGTTAAGCTAGACTATATAAATCTGTTATGTTGCAATGTATCAGAAAAAAACGACTGATTCTGCATACATCACATGCCATTGCTTGGATGAGTCACATTATAAATCAACAATACTCAGATAATTTAATCTCCACAGGTTTATAACATCCAGTATTTCAAACAATTAGCAACAAGTTAAATGACTGTGAAGCATGAACACAAAGTACCTTTTGTTCATTTAGTAGGTCTGTGATAGTTTGTGACATCTCGTCCACACTCTGCGCAGCCTGAACCAGCTGATGAAGAACCTCAACATGCTGGTTAAGAGGCTTGAAGTCACATAGTGTGGGGACCCTGATGAACGAAACAGGCAACAACCATCATTTAGGGGTATTTAGCCAAGATATAAAGGTTAATGGCTCAAAAAACACAAGAAAGACCAGGAGTTTTACATTGAGAAATTACGGTAGAAATGTGTGTAATGTGCGGGTATGAGGCATTTACCTGAGGAAAGGCTGAACCTCGGAAGGACAACAGGACTTGAGATACTGCAGGTCATTCAGGGAAATATCTGGAAGCTCAAAGTCAAACTTTCGAGGCTTACGGGTCTAAAAAAAAAAAAAAAAAAAAAAGATTAATTAATGCTGAAATATCCTCAAATTCCATGTAGGTATCCTGAAAGATAAAAACAAATTCATAGACTCACGCAAAACGAAGAGGATGGCCATGAGTCCAGTCCTCGAAACAACCGGTTTCTGAGGAACGATTTCCCTGAGACAAGCAAAAGCAGAGTTTTCAAAGCAATCTGGCACTCAAGTGTCCATGTTTGTTCCCAAACTAAAAGAAACCATATACAATCTAAAGAATAAACTTACTGAAGAGCTTCCCAAAGCATTCCCTTTTTACTTTTTCTGCCTCATAGAGGTTTTTCCCATCCTTGACAAGAGCATTGGCCCACTGAAAAAAAATACATTAAAACAAATTCAAACACAAATAAAACAGCTAGCCCAGATATTATTTTTGACAAACAATAATTAAATGTGCAGAAATTGTATAAAGACAAAATAAATATCATATGTGACCCTGGACCACAAAACCAGTCTTACGTTTTAGGAGTACATTTGTAGCAATAGCCAAAAATACATTGTATGGGTCAAAATTATCATTTTTTTCTTTTGTGCAAAAAGGATCATGTTCCAGGAAGAAATGTAAATTTCTTAACGTAGATATATCAAAACTTATTTTTAATTAGCAATATGCATTGCTAAGAACTTTTTTTTTTCAGATTTCAGAAGTTCAAATAGTTGTATCTCGGCCAAATATTGTCCTATCTTAGCAAACCATACATATATGTAAGATGTACAAATCTCAATTTATATGACCAGGATCACTCTCATTCATTCTCTCTCTGGTCAAACCACTTCTGGTCACATCTGCATCTCTATAGAATGTGAATTCATGTAGCGGATTCTCACTTGTCTGTAGTGTCCTATAAACATTTTGCGTCTGACCACCTCCACTACAGCGAGACAGTACATCTGTGGCACAGTGCTGAGCGCCTCCACCACCCGCACACGCTCCAGCAGCTCCGTCAGCAGCCTCAGGAGAGCCTGCAGCTTCTCTCCATCCTGATCAGCGTGAAGCATCACATAGCAGCACCATCTGATGGAGGAGACACCACGGTGCAGTTAGGAAATGCTTACAATTTAACCTTAAATGTGTATCGTAGCTCTATGGATTCAAAATAGCCAAAATCAAGCCAAGTTTTGGTGTTGTCCATTAAGAAGGAAGACGTAAAACACTGCTCTTACTTGAGACGAACTTGAAGGTTGTTGGCGAGCTCCTGTTTGGCAGTGGTACACTTTTGCTTGATGTCTAGTAGCTTCCTGTGATTGGTCAGCATGATCATCAGCTGGTTGGCGTGACTCAGACACAGGTCAGGCAGCACCGAGGTGTCCTTCAGGTTTTCAGCCCTCTTCTGATTGGCAAGAAATCCCTAGTAGAAGGCAAAGGAGAACACATGAGGAAGAGTAATATATTCAAACATTAGAAACGTGTGGAAGAAGTTTCTTCTGCCTCAATGTGACACCGGTTTATTTATTGAAGGACGAGGTAGCACCAACTATTAGACTCACAGTAAACCCACAACCCACTAAAAGTGTTACAAACTACATTTGAAGAGGTTAACCAATCATATATAAATCTTAAAGTCACAGTAGCAAAAAAAGTACGGTTGGAAAATAGCCATTAACTTTAAGGGAAAAACAATGAAATACACTAATTATGTCCCATCTAGAGTGTTTTATGCTGATTATAAAAATGAGAGTTGCTTACCTGAGCAAGTTCCTGCTGTTCGTTGACCAACCGTTTACAGCTTGCTATCATTTGGTCAAGAGCATACAATCGGTCTTCAAGACCCTTGATGGCCTTCATGTTCTGATTATCCAATTTGGTAATCGTCTCGCGGCATTCAGATAGAAAGGGTTGGATAATTCGTGGATCGAGCTGGAAGCATAAAGAATGAAAGAAACAAATGATAGTGATCGTGAACAATTAAACATTGGGATTGTCCTGTGAATGAGATGATGATGTACACAACTGTTTAAAACTTTGGTGTTGGTTAGACTTTAGTAGTATCTTATGCTCATTAAGGCTGGATTTGATTTATCAAATATTCTGTGAAATATTATTACAATGCAAAATTACTATTTTCCATTAAAACATATTACAAAATGCTATTTATTTCTGTGATACAATGCTGTATTTTCAACACCATTACTTTAGTCTTCAGATCATTCTAATATGCTGATTTGCTGCTCAATAAACATTTATTATTAATGTATATGATGAAACTCCTTATATATTTGAAATGTATTATAACTATATGTTCATTTATAATATGTTTACTGTTATTTTGATCAATTTAATGCACATTTACTTAAACTTTTCTTAAAAAAGAAAAATCCTACTGACCACAAACTTTTAAACCGTGTATGTGATGTCTATAGGATGTTTAGCTTGAAGTTTCAGCCACAGTGGATGGATATTTTTGATGGAAATTAAACAAAACATGGTTTATATTTTCATACCCATTAGGTAATGCTTATATTTGCATAATCCAGTGAATAAAATAGGTTACTTTCTATTAGGAACTTGATGGAGGCAAACCAAACATAAGAAGATTATTCATAACAAATGAATGGTAAGTCTGACTTGAGCCTAAAACCAGCGTCACATTACGTAATAATGCTTGAGCTGCAGGAAAAAAAATAGTCTTAAAACACAAAATCTGATGGGATATTTTAAAATAGGACATGAGTTGAATCCTATATTTTCCTTATAGTATGTTATTATGCTATAATTGTGCTTCTCACACAACACAACTCTGTATTTAGCATTACTCCATGTTTCTTTGCCATACAAGCAACTCAGAGCATTCCTGCTTACTAATAACTGCGTAAGTATATGTAATCTGATATGTGACCCTGGATCACAAAACCAGTCTTAAGTGTCATTTTTTCAAAATTTAGATTTATACACCACATGAAAGCTGAATAAATAAGCCTTCCATTGATGTTTAGTTTATTAGGAGTTTATTAGGTTGGGACAATATTTGGCAGATATACAACTATTTGAAAATCTGGAATCTGAGGGTGCAAAAAAATAAATATACTTAGAAAAGCCTTTTAATTTCTCCAAATGAATTCTTAGCAATGCAAATTAATATCCTAATAATTTTTGCCATAAAAGAAAAACTGATAATTTGACCCATACAATGTTTTTTTGACTATTGCTAAAAATACACCCCAACGACTAAAGACTGGTTTTGTACTCCAGGTTAGGGCTGCACGATTCTGGATAAATTGAGAATCACGATTTTTTGATCTCATATAGAGATTCTTTATTATTATTATTATTACTATTAACATTATCACAAGTATATCAATTAATTAATTATTTTATTTTGCAAGGATTCTTTAAATTGATCAAGTGTGACAAAGACATTTATAACAAAATATTTCTATTACACACAATTATTGTTCTTCTGAACTTTCTATCAAAGAAACCTGAAAAAAATCTACTCATCTGTTTTCAACATAATAATAATAATAATAATAATGTTTTTTTTGAATGGCAAAACAGCATATTAGAATGATTTCTGAAGATCATGTGACACTGAAGACTGGAGTAATGATGCTGAAAATACAGCTGCACACCACAGAAATAAATTACATTTTAAAATACATTCAAGTGAAAGCAGTTATTTTAAATGGTAAATATTTCAAAACTTCAATCAGATAAATATAGTTTGGTGAGCAGAAGAGACTTTAAAAAAACATTACACATCTTATGGTTCAAAAACTTTTGACTGGTAGTGTATATATAATATATTTAAAACCCCAGTTTTTTTAATATTAGAATGATAAAAAAGTTGTTTAGATCACTGATTCAACGACTCACTCATTAACCTACTACACTTGTTTCATTTCTGGATGAATCAGCGTTTTTGAACGATTCTCTTGAATGAAAAATTAATTCATTGACAAATAAATTAAGACACTTGTCGCCACCTATTGGTGAAACAATGCAATCGACACAAACGTTATTTAAAGCGCAGTACTTTCAAAAGGGGATTTGTTATATTTTGATCGCTGCCATATAGACATCAATGTTTATATTTAAACTATAAACTTTATCCCAGTATTTCTGTGATAAAATAAATGACTGTAAGACAGATATAATACTGTGTAGTTGAAAAGACTGTTTGTGAAGATGTTTCTTAACCAAACATGGTAAGAGCTCTCTCTGTGTCAGCGGCAGTGCGCGCACGGACTTGAATGATCCGGTAAGACTTTGTCAAAGGTTTAACAGACTCGGTGAATCGTTGTCTTTTAGAAATGAGATCGAGAGGGTGTCTGAATCGAGATCGTGATCTTTTAACGATTAATCGTGCAGCTCTACTCCAGGGTCACTTACAAATAGTATAGCATAATCTTTACAGTGTGACACACCTTTACAGTCACATCATAATAATGTCCATTACTGTCTAGCTCAAAACAATTTAAAGGTTGCCACAAGTTACAGACTAAAGTATGTTTTTAACCAAAACATTTCCTTCTCAATGACTCACAGGCGACTATTACTCACCCTGTTGATAGAGTCAAAACACTTCCTCACTACGGACTCCACATCATTAGGTCTGTCCTGAACATTGATCCAATCCAAGAGCGTGACATTGAAAGAGGGTGTGGCTCCCCCCTCCAGAGACTCCTCCTCTTCCTCTAGCGCTGCTTTTAGACTACAGCTGCTCTTCAGTCTGTCCTGAGGAGAGAAGGACGCCCGGGACGACGCTTCCCCTGAACCAGAGACCGGCGAGGGTGACTTCCGATTCTTATGGCTGATAGCGGACTGGGTGGACGTTTCTCCTACTTCTTCATCCTCATTCTCGTCTTCATCTGAGGTTCTCGGGTGAGGGGAGCTGGACTTCTCCAAGCTTTCTCTGTAGCTCTGCCGAGTCAAACTCTCAAGCAGAGGAATCTTCGCCATGACTGAGACAGCAATGCCAAGCCTGATGAATTCACATTAATATTAGTTATCTATTCATCTCTATTCACATAATCCCCAGCCGTTCAAAAGTTTAGGGTCGGCTTAATCATTCATTGATCAAATGCATCAGTAAAACATTTATAATGTTAAAAAAGTACATTTTTCAAGTAAATGCTGTTCTTTTGAACTTTCTATGAAAACAAATCTTAAAAGAAAAAGTATCACAGTTTCCACAAAAATGTCAAGCAATATTTAATCATTTATAACAATATTAGTAAAGTTTCTTGAGCAGCAAAATGGCATATTAGAATGATTTCTGAAGGAGCATGTGACTGGAGTAATGCTGCTGAAAATTCAGTTTTGCATCACAGGAATAAATTACACTTTAAAATATATTACAGCAGAAAATAGTTATTTTAAATTGTAAAAAATATTTAATAATATTACTGTTTTTACTGTTTTTGATCAAATAGTAGCTCTTGTGACTTCTTTAAAAAACCTTTTCTTAAATCTTACCGACCTCAAACTATTGAACGGCAGTGTATCTGCTACAAAAGCCTTACAATTACTATAAATTTAATACAACTTAAAAAGAAACAAACATACATTTGATGTTTTAACAAAATAACTTACTTTTTTAATATAAAGAAAGAAAGCAAGCAAGATGAGACATACTTTGTGAGTTTTAATTTGATGTCTTCAAAATCCTGTTGGTAATTTGTATAAGCAGTGTCGAATTTCATGAGGAGTTTTTGATAGGATAGGGTGCAGTCGTCCAGGTTAGCCATGATGGCCGCCCATCCCTGGTGCTGAAGGTGTTCGTCATGGACCAGACGCTCACAGAACAAGCAAAGCTTCTTGGCAACCTCAAACATTTCCTAAAAAACGGCATAACACACCTCATGAGGGTCATTTGCATACAAATGTAAAAAACCCTTCCATCGAGGGCTTTGAGTGTATTTGCATTGACGCTCTCAAATGTACATGATGCTCAAACTGTACAGAAAAATCATTGATATAATAAGAGTGTGGATGAGCATAGAGTAAATCTAAGAAGACAGAGGTTGGTCATTAGGTCAGAACACAAGGTGGACTGTACCACAGCCAGTTGAGTGCGGGATGCAACGGTATGAAAGACGGCAGGCATCATGAGTGACTCCTCCACCTTCAGCTCCATCTCATTCTCTATAGAGAAGGTCGTTTTGGGGATGGTTGGAGCTCGGTCAGACAGGATCATCTCTTTGTTGAATAAGAAGATCGGGTTGGTGTCCTAAGGCAGCCAGAGACAAAATCCAATGGCCTTTTAGTAATCATGGCACTCAAGAGCCTCAGTATTTCAGGGTCATTTTAAACGCACAGAAAGCTATTCAAATTAATACAATTATTATCTGCACTGCTTTTATGTCGCTTCTTTGCGATTTTCATGTCAAACATTTTAGCAGTGCTAAAGTACTTTGCAGCAATGATTACATATGTGATTATATAATTCATATACAACAACTATTATTACTCTCGAAATAAAAATGCTGTTTGGGTGTTTTATTTTGATGGTTACTCACCGTTCCGGCACTGTAGCTGCACACGCGCCTCTCTGCCACCATACACTCCCCTCCATTGACCACCAGCACCTGGTGCTGGACTGCAATTTTATATTTGGCCTGAATGGCATGTTTAAGGTCCAACACGCTATAAAGGGCACAAAGCACAACGCATTTTAGCATCCCAGTAAAACAAATCAGGACTCAATTTACAAAACAAATCTGCAGACAAACTAAATCCGGAAACGACTGATGGAATTTATATTATTTTAATAATAATTTACATTTGCACTTTAACCATCATAGGATTATAGAGGTACTTTCACTGGAATAATGTCATTAATAAATAAGTATGTTGAATCTGTAAGTATCACCTATATTATATATTAGATATCATATTATTCAAAATAATGCAGTTTATCATGAATATGTAAATATATGTACATATGGAAACTCAAACTCAAACTTTAAAAATCAGCCTCATTCAGCTAATTTCAGAATGTCTGAAGACCAAAATAAGCATTACTGTATCTTTGTTAATGTTACTATCTATAAGTTAAAATTAAATGTCACAAATGATTACATTGGTTAATACATCATGAAACTACAAAGTTACATTAACAAATACTGATAAAAATTATAGTTCCATGTCAGTTCATGACATCTCATGCGTTAAACAATGTCAAGAAGTTATTCACACAATATGAGTCATTAAAAGTTAATGTCTTCACATGAGGAGGAAACAAATTAGGCCTTAAATATGCACTTTTTGTTAAAAACAGTAAATTTTCTCACGTTTGGACAGCAAGTTCAGTGTCAAATGTCAATGTGCTTCCGTTGTTGACTTGAAACACATACAGCTTCATGTTGAGTTCTCCGCTGAGCCTGCCTCCAGCTTGATTTGTTCATCTAGTCAATTATGGCTGTCTGATCAAAAATAAATCAAATGCACATAATTCAAATCAAGTTAACAACAAAACTTACTACTGATGATGAAAATATCTGCTTTGATTAACATTTTAAGTCAAGACACCACATATGAATAGGGAATATACTTTCCCCAGTTAATTATTCAAAACACATTAAAAAATAATTTTGCAATACACGTTTCTGTAATGTTATAATTAAATATACAAATGATGCATTGTTTAATTATAAATACACTAATTTACACCCATTCTCAAAACAGAAATCTAATTAAGCCATGTTCAAAATTCTTGTTTCATGTTGTTGACATATTACAGAGGGCATTTTTGATAGTTTTATTATCACGCCATAAATCAGAAATGACTGTCAACGGTCACAAATATTGTTATACATTGTCATGTTTTTAGGAAATAAATCAGGTGAATAATATATGAAGAAACCTCTCGGTAAAAACCCTGAGAATTTTTAATAGGAATAAAAATGTAAAGTTCAAAGTTATGTAAGGGGAGATTTCTGACTCACTACATCATATTATATATATATATATATATATATATATATATATATATATATATATATGTATATATATATATATATATATATATATATATATATATATATATATATATATATATGTATGTATGTATGTATGTATGTATGTATGTATGTATGTATGTATGTATGTATGTATATATATATATATATATATATATATATATATATATATATATATATATATATATATAGAAAGAAAGAAAGAAACAGCCTTTAAGGATATGTACTGTAATTTAAATCTACAGACGAAAAAAGATAAAGTGTAATATAATGAAGCACCTAAAGGTGTATTTTGTATGTTTTCTTTCCACTAATCTAAAAGAAAGTTTGGAAGCAAAACTGACTAATACATGTTTTTTTTTCCTGTAGTTTCTTGCCTTAAAGAACTGAAAATGATAATACATTGAACAAAATGAGGTAAATACGTGGTTACACTTTAAAAGGCATTTAGAGACATCTGTACAAGCACACATAACCTAGAAACCATAACAGTCCTACTACATGACTGTTTGAGTAGATATAAAAAAGCTGGAAACCCCCAGATAAGTGACTAATCACATTGATGAGGGACTTCATTCTTGACAGATTATGACAAAAACATTGTATAAATCTCTGAGGTTGTTTGTACTCTATAAGAGACCAGCATGACCATGTGTCCCATGGATATCCAATATTGTTTTAATCGTATATAACGTGGACTACAATTTGTATGAGTCAGTTTTGTCACAATGTATAATGTGTCGAAATTAATTGACAACTTTCCCCTGGGCTAAACAGTCAAAACCTGATCTTCTACGTCAAAATACGATCTAAAATAGCTTGTTTTCTAAAACAAGTCTTCAAAATAGGAGACTCCTGAAGGCTACAAGTCTTTGTTTTAGTTGTTTGAAAGGCCATGATCATTATTTAGAGAGCGTGACAGTGCGTCCAAATTTCCTTCAAACCATCACCAGAACGCTAAACCCTCATTAATATCACTTTACATGAGATCTAACCCACTAAACCCTCGTTCAATAACCTTAACCTGGTTTTGTTTACATTATATAATTATAGTTTGTGGGAGAATTCTGTTTTAGAGAACCAAACAGCCTCAAATTATCCGGTATTTGATTTTAAACTTCAACATCTACTAAATAAAAAGCTTCAGATTTATCAGATGGTCTTACCTGAGCAGTCTTCAGTCCATTCTCTCCATGCAAGCAGATTAATACGTTATTTTCGGCTGAGATGTGGAGGTTTCTGTCAGCTGGAGGTTGAAGCTGTCGGGCTAACAGGCTAAAGCTCATCACTCCAAACACGGGCCTTTGTTTTTAATTCCCATAAGACGCACAAAGTCTTCCAGAACGAGCTGGGATAAATTATCTAGTGTCTCATCTTTCAAGACTTACAGGTTAGGAGGAGCGGTAATAAGATAGGAGTTTTGTCATCGAGATTTTTTCGCGCAGGGCTGTGTAAAGCTCCGCTAATGCTGCTTCTCCTGCTGCTGTTTTGTTATTGTCGTCACTGCGCAGCGAGGTGCATTCTGGGAAATGGCAACGGTCAGCAGTAAAGCGCTGGTCTGGGATCAGTTTACAAGGCTGGTTTTGATTCGGAGTGCTGCTGGAGTTACGAGGACGGTGATCTAAGATCAGCCACTTCAGGGCAACTGGCTTGTGTAATGACAAGGTGTGGGAACAAATGTTGGGAAAAACTAGACTTTATTTATTATGTTGTTTACGTCTAAAGTACGACAAATACAAGATCCAAAAAATTCAAAATTATCCAAAATTATTTGTTTCGTTTGATAGTAGTGTTTATTATTATTATTATTCTCCATAACCTACAATTGAGTAGAATCATTCAATCTGAAATTTTAGTCATTGTTGCTATTGCGATAACTCAACTATATCCCAATTTTCAAATAGCCTATATTGTGATATAAGCAATAATACATCTTAGATGTAGGCCTACTATTTCGTAAACTTTGACTGTCAGTTTACATTTTGTAGGCTAATTATATATTTGCTTTTACATTACATTACATTTAGTCATTTAGCAGACGCTTTTACCCAAAGCGACTTACAAATGAGGACAATGGAAGCAATCAAAAACAACAAAAGAGCAATGATATATGAGTGCTATAACAAGTCTCAGTTAGATTGAACGCACTACACTTAGCAAGGGTTTTTAAATAATATAACCAATAAAAAGTAAACAGATAGACAGAAAAAGAATAGAGCAAGCTAGTGTTAGAGGTCTTTTTTATTTTTTAAATTTTAGAGTTAACTAAACGAAGACACAGTGTACAGATTTAAATGTTATTTATTTTTTTATTTTAATGGTATTACAGTATTATTATTAGTATTTAAATATTTCATTTTTACATAAATGACTATTTATATATATATACACACACACACAAAACACTACACGAAAACCTTCCCTCGATGTTCCTTGTTTCCACTACTGTCAAGCATAAACTGCAATGCGGTACAAAATGTAATTCTTAGGCTTAATGTTCAGTTATAGGTTTAGGTGTATATGAGCTTATCCAGGGACACAATTGACATTGGTTGAACATTTACATTTATTACACACTTATCTCATCTTACACCGACTGTTTAAATTGCCAGAAAGACATGGGACTGAGTATTATTAAATCTAGAAATATTTAATAATCATTTGATCTCTTTTGGCCTTTAGGTCTTTTACTCAAAACTGAAAGCCATGATATTATATTATATTCATAGCAAATCTGTCTGCCTTGTGCTTTAGGGGGCTTCTCAGTTAAAATAGGACAGAAGCATTTTGAGAATGATGAGGACATGTGAATCATTGCTTTGTATTCTACACACCACGAATGTGAAATTATTTTCTGCAGTATGTTTCCTGATATGCTACTACTCAAAGAGTGCAAACGCCTTAATGTCTTGTAATGCAAATGAATGTGTTATCAGCAACAGTGTCAGTAAAATGCCATCTGTACAGCACTGTAACACAGGTAAAAACTTGTTTGTGGTTAACAACTGGTACTTTACTTTTTAGGTCAGTGCAGTTTCAAGTGTAACAGTATGCAAAGCACTTGAAATATTGGTAACAAATGCCTTGAAGGTGTGAGTGGCTGAAACTCAGTTACAGTATTCAGCTATTTCAAGTCAATGAGCGTGAGTGTGAGTAATTTATACAGAATTTTCATTTTTTTGGTGAACTATACATTATAACATAAAGACAGATATATAGATGGATGGATAAATAGACATATGGATGGATGGAAAGGTAGATATATAGACAGACAGATTGGTGCACAGAAGAATATTTGCACAGAACCTCTATATTGTGTTATCAAGATTTAAATGCTATTTGGATGTTGACATTTCATGGCAAAACAGATATAGCGCACCATAATAAACTGAAACACAGTGCTGAGCTGATTTCACAAGCGATACTGTTGCATTAAGATGCTAGATTTGTTTTCACTAATATTTTTTAACTGACAAATAATACAAGCCTGATAAATAATACCAGTACACACACATATATACCTTAAAAACTGAAGATGGACAACATTTTCTAGTAATGTACCTGAAAAAAAAGTAATAAAATCTGAGAAGATGCTTGGAATGTGGCGAGTCAGTTATTTCAAGATAAACATACTCTAATTTTATCTATGAGGAGTAGAGAGCATCAATAACATTCTGGGTAATGTACATATCTTTGGAAGTGTAACCTGATGACAGCTGTGTGATCAAAATGTCCTACTGTGATAAAAAACATATCCCACATGTGACCAACAGATGGAGACACACTACTTTGAATTGCTCTGAACTGAGTCACTTGTTCTCAGTGAAGCTTGCCAATCAATCTCTGGACAGATGTCTCCACTGGATTGCACCATTCTAGCTCAACAAATCTCATGTCCCCTCCCTAAGTGGCATCTAAAGAGATGAATCCCAAATATATTTCATAACCGGTACATTTGAATATACAGAATTGTTTGAAAATTACCATAATCTTTGCCTCTGGATTATCCCAGTAACTATTAATAAGGGCTACTGGCTGTCTCTTATTTCCTGGATAACCCTTTAATGACTGACAGCAGGGAGTTTAGGTCTTTTGATGAATTGCTTAATTTCAATATCTTCATTCTGGAGCATACATGAAGCTCAAAGATGATGTAAAAAATGACTCTGAGATTTGAAATAAGGCTAAAAATGCTGAGTGCTTTATTGCCTGAATCTCATAAGTGTTGCGCAACTTCTTGCATGATCAGTGCAATATCAGCATTTTTTAGTGGATGTTAAAACGCTGAAAGCCATAAGCAGTTTTTATCTGAGGAAAAGTGGGTCTCCTCTTAGATTCATCTGTACTGAATCTCCATTATCTTAATTAATAAAGTTTGGTGGATTTTATTCTCACTAGTTTCAAGCGGGAATTAATCTAATGCCGTAGGATTTCTCTCAAGATCAAAGGAAGTGTTCATGATAAAATGGAATATGAATAAAGCCCACAGCATATCTTTAAGTTCAGACATCTCAGACAATTTAGCCTACATGCACATATACACACTGAAAATTTTGTGTATATTGCAGATTAGACACAAAAAATTCAATAGTTTCAGATGTCGAAATAACATCAAATTCTGAAAAAAATACCATGTATTCTGAATTCTTAATGCTAATTTTTCAGTGAACTATCCAGTCTATATTTATATTAAACTAATGTGAATAATATGAATCTTATGTTCTCTGTTATGTTGCTATGTACTGTGAATGAAGTATATCAATAAATAAGGGAATATGAATTTTGAGGAACTTTATACCACAAACAGTGTGAGAAAATGTTGCTTCAGTTTAAAAAAATCCTCTCTATTAATCTCATCTCTGTATTTATTTATTTTTTTATTCAGATGTGTAGATAAAAAATGCTATTGTGATTTTCTATAACTTTAACTTTTAGGTATCAGTTTTGAGGTAAACATTTATTGTCATCGTTTTTGTGTGCATATGCGTGCAGACATCAGCTGTGTAAATCACAGAGCAAGTCTTTTGTGGTAGAAAAAGTGGAAGAAAATGTCAACATCAGGCGGATTACAACACAAACCCTGTGGAAGTGAGATGCAGAGATTGTGTCGATTCTAATCACACTGCAAAATGAAACCATAACAAGTGACTCAATGGGACCATTCAACAAAACAGTGTGAGAAGTGATCTCCTCAAAGGCCGGGAAGAAATAATCGATACTGGCAGCATTAGGCTGTTAAACTGCAACATTTTGGTTATTTACCATTCAATGGTTATTTAATGCTTCAAAAGTTTAAAAATCACTTTATCCTTGGGATTCTCCTGTTTAAAAAACAATGAATATGACATCATGCTTTTTGGACATAGCCCTACACTACACTATGTTATTTAAACACATATGGCTGAACCATATATTTAAGCATTAACATGTAAATACCATGGTAAATGAAAATAGCAATCATTCAGAATCATGGTATTTATCTGATAACATCACAATACCATAAAGCACGGGCGAATCTTGTTGGAATACATGCTAGAGAATACCGATACTGCATTTACAGTGGACACAAAATCACATCTTTATTTGAAGTAAACCCAACAATAACTCTGTCAAGCCTGAGATGTAATGTGTATTATAGCTACTGTAAATTATGGTCTTTTGATATTGCTAAGGCTGTAACCCTCGATCAGAAACTGCAGTCACTGAATCTACTTGTTGTGTGTGTCAGTGAAGGACTGAACAATTATAAGCATTAAACTGTCAAGAAAAATATCTGGTTACATAATACTGAAGCATCCATCGCTGTATACCAACACCACCACCTAAACATCCAATCGAATTTCGCCCCCCCCCCCCCCCCCTCCATTTCAAGCAAAGTTACGTGCCGTGTGACGTCGCAAGGGATGGTAGTGATGTACGAATCGTTCTTATGAGCCGAATCTTTCTAATGATTTGTTTAAATGACTCGTTTGTGAGTAGGGTAGCTACATGATTTGAATAGCAATGGGGGAGATAGGAACATTTATTATTAAGTTATACTATATTTCATAAATAGAGCTAGCTTAAATAGGGAACAATAGCTACTTCTAATAATATTGCTAACAGTGAACAAACATTTGAAATGAAAGCCGTGAGAATCAAAACATCGGTGGGAATCTGGTTTGGAAACATCAGACGCCTGTTTTCATTTCTAAAAATAATGTGCTTAAATTTACTGTAAAATAGAATTAAACTAGATATCAACGTTTACATAGACTAAATGCCATGTTTACATTTAGGTTACTCTTAAATTTTGCTATGTTTCCTAATTCAGTCATTTTAATGAATCCGCGCATTCGGGAGTTTCGCGAGAGGGCGAAAAAGTCCACGCAGATTTCCCTCATGTTCACGAAATATAGAAATCTGCTTGGTTTGAAAGATACTTTCTTACATTGCTACGCTCCTGAAAAAATACAGTATAAACTTTTGAGAGCGAAATATCTCTAATGTGACAGTAGCGTACCTTGAGGTGTATAATTAGCACCTTTATTACACAAATTAAATGTGAAATGCAGCGAAGGGGATTCTGGAAACATTTTTGAACGCTAATTAAAAAAAGAATCAGTCATTTGACTCTTCGAACAGGTTCTCTAAGCGAACCGACTCTCGAAAAGATCCGGATTTTCACATCCAGTGGATGGAGGTGGGGGTCGGGGAGGGACTTCTTGGACCAAAAGAGGATTCAAACGTGTTTATGACTTTAGAGTAGAACCGTCGCATTCAGTCAGTCAATGGACTCGGGCGCATTGCGATAACCGGCCTCATTGTGTTCGCTTCAGGCTGGGAAGCAAAACCGAGAGAGACTCGGTCCAGAAGATCGCCCCAAAACAAAGGTGTGTCCATCTGAAAGACATTCATTGTCAAAAAAGGACAGGACAGGACACGCGCAAAAGAGCGAGCTCGTCGCTGGGAACAATGATGCTGATTGAAGTTCTGGTGTTATGAGCAAGGCGCGCGGATTTTTGGAAATCCATTTGATGCGTTACTCATAGTTGTGATCGTTCTTCATCAGATTAGAGTGTGCAGTGCGGATTCCTCGCGCGCTCTCCAAATAATCCCAAACGCGGCGCTTCTATTATTCCCGTGAGCGGTTCCTAGATCCACAACGATGAATTACCAATCGAGCGTCCCGGTCTCGGTGTCAGTGTCTGGGATTTCTCAGCAGTCCCAGCCCGCCATGCCCAACCCGGGTTCGGTACCGGCACCGGTGCCAGTTCCCCAGGGTCAGTTCGGATCCGGATCGTCCGGGAGCTCCGGGGCGGGTCAGTTTGGCTCGGGAACCGTATCGGGCCCTGCAGCGCAGTCCGGCGCGTCGGGCTCCCAGTTCGTTTTGTCCAACTCAGCAGCCATCAGAGCCGAGATCCATCGGTTCGAGTCCGTCCACCCGAACATTTATGCAATATACGACCTGATCGAGCGCATCGATGACATGGCCCTCCAGAACCAGATCCGCGAGCATGTGATCTCTATTGAAGGTAAGCGCACGACCAGATTAAAAGATGCCACAATGAAACATTGTATTGTCTGTCAGTGTAAAGACAGAAGCAGATGGTGCATCAAAACTATGCGACATAAATGAGTGTACATCTCTAATCATCCTAATTAGGGGCTACTGATAGTCCACCAAGATGACTAAAGATTGCACTACAAAATTTCAATGTAGCATTCTGTTCAGTGGAGTTGTGATATGAGTTTCATAAAATAGATCTGATTTGCTTTAAAATGCATAAAAAATACAGCTGATGTTTACTCTTTATTTAGTTGGATTGTTTTGGAATGAAGAGCCCAGTTCTTACATAACCACGAGCTTCCAAAACGCATCATTATAAATTAAACTGTATATCAAAGATTTGTGGCTCTTTGCATTAATCTTGACATGCCAGTCAGATGTGATTTACACAGTGGATCTTAATGCAGGTTTGATTGTTTCATTAGAAGCTCCTCTGGAAAATGTTTTCCGAGGTTCCTCTCATCCACTGTTTGTGATGCATCAGTCATTCATTAGGGTGAAGTGTGTTTTTCAATCGATAATGTCAAAGACATTGACTGTGGGTCTCAAGTTTAACCTTTTTTTTTTTTTTATTGGATATCATATTAAAAGCTGCTGGTGCATGAACCATTAAGAAGACTTCTGATCACAAGCATTACAAATCTTAACATGCACAATCATTCTGTAGTTAAATGATAAACTGGCTGTTAAAATGAATGGGGAGTTTGTTTCATGTAAATGGTTTTTATGTTGTCTGGTTTGCTTTGAAATAGTCTTGGATTACAGACAGCATTTAGTTGGATTATTTGAAGAGCCGAGATCTTACATAACCAAGAGCTTCCAGAACGACTGCTAAATTTGATTATGGGTATGCGCATCAAAGATTTGTATTAATATCGACACGCCAGTCAGATGTGATTTTCACAGCAGATCTTAATTCAGATGTGATTGTTTCATGACGAACATATTTGTCAGCACCAGTCGCTCATCTACTATAAAGTAGTCTTTTAGCTTTATAAACCTCATCATAATGTCGAATAGATTGACTCTGATTCCCAATTTTTACTGCAGAACCCGACCTCTTGACTCTCATATGAAGGGTCAGGGCAAGAGTTTCAGATTAGATGAGCTTTAGTCACAGGTTATTTAAATGCAAATCGAGCCCCTTGCTGTTATATAGTCACAGCACTTCTAGAATCGCAGGATATTACAGAATCCTCTTATCATAGAGTTTTCTAGTAGGTTTTGTAGCACATTTGAATGTATTTCTGAAGCAGCTACACAATACCTATATTAGTATTTCTAATGTGAGTCAATGCTGAATGATTATTAACGTGAAAAGAACAAGTTTATTGTGCAGATGATTGATTTATCTGTGTTATAAATAGTGGTTTCACGTTAAGATGAGATGATTGGTGAGTCAGTGAACTGGTGAGGTTCTTCTTGTAACTGTGTTCATTTTACCGTTGAGAAATGGAGATGGAGAAATTTCTGGATGAGCGGACACCCTTTCGAGGGGGCGACTAGGTCGACAGGAGTGGAAGAGTTTGCCTTTTCGTTATGCGGGTGCGAGCGAGAGCCTGGGTTGTAAAAGCTGATGATATATTGATATGAAATAGTTGGAAAGAGCAAATCGATGGATGCTTTTCTGAAACGGTGTTGCTATGTTATTCCAGAGGAGCCAGGTTGGAGATTGCATTTCAGTGAAGGGTTGAAAATATTGTGAGCTGTATTGTAGGACAGCAGCATTGTAATTCAGCCTGGAGCTCTGTGCATAATGTTTATTGCAGGATGTTAGTGTAGATCTTTATCTTGTACCATTGAGGGTGTAAGTAATCTGTGTTAATTGTATTATCCAGCTAATCCTCTTTAACTGCGGTCGGGTTAAGGAGCAGCGCTGGCTCCTGACCAAAAAAACCCAGAGATTTTTAAGTCATTTGCACTTTAAAAATGTCAAAAAAAAAATTCCAACCTCAAATATTAGCCCACATGTCTTTTGACCATGAGGATCTTGCTTTTTACTTAAAGGGATAGTTCACCCAAAAATGAAAATCTTGTCATCATTTGCACACCCTCGTGTCGTTCCAAACCTGTATGATTTGCTTTCTTATGTTGAACATGAAAGAAGATATTTGGAAGATTTCTGGTAATCAAACAGTTGGTGGTTGCCATTGACTTCAACAGTAGGAAAATACATATATTTATAGGGTATAACTATCCCCCAAAAAACTGGATCATATTTCCACTTTTTTGGGATTTTTCTCCCACCCTACACTTGTGGTGTTCCCGGGTCAAAAATGACCGACCTACCAAAAATTGGTTATACATTTCTTGTTTAATTATTACCAAATATTGGATTTATTCTTCATGTCAGCTTGTTTCTTGAAATTAGCTTAGGTTTGTGATTATTTTTAGAACTTCTTGGTAGTAGGTCTCATTGATCCGAGCTTATGCCATCTCAGTTTTTAAATGAGCATTGCCAAAACTATCTACAAATAATCCTTTTTGACTCAAAAACGGACATGTACTGTATAAGCTCAGACCAATGAGGCCAATGACCAGTCAGTTGAAAAAGGAAATGAATAACCTGTGCTGTTTGAAAGAAAACAAGCTGACCAAAAGAATGAATCCAAGATTTGGTGATAATGTAACATAATGAGGGATTTATAAGACATTTTTGACCAGGAACACCAAACCAAGTAAAGGATTTTCAGAACTGCACAAGGATTTTTAAATAGGCCTATAATATAATTGGCTGTGCAAGCCATTTCACTGAGTTAAAGTAATGGAAAAACTTACAGTATGTTGCCATTTTCCAGAAACTTCTAGCTTGAATTTCTATTGAAAATCATAGACTTTCAGAGTTTTTTTGTGTTCCTTTTGTTCCCAGACCTGAAATAACCTTGCCCTCTCGGACAAACACTAGTTACCCTTTTTTATCGCAAATGCCAGTAACGACCAGTGTCAATCACCTCTGGTCGATGCTTACTCATCCAGCCTGTAAAGAAATCCTCAGAAAGCCTGGAACACCTGAAAAGGCTTGCTGTTGCCATGGAAAATCATAACTGTGATGTAGCTATCACTTGATGTTTCACAGAATGTCTTGTCAAAACCTATACCACAGCGATGGCTATCGATCTCCAGCTTGTTGACCAATAGTCGTGGGGTAAGTGTTGAGAATATCTCGTCTCATGACGGTAACGGATTTGAACGAGTAAGAATCTGAAAGCAGATGGAATGTATTTATTAGTTTACATTAGCATTAGTTGTGTGACATCAGCCGTGCCCTTGACTACTGGATGCTCTATTGACCGTTATAAATCAAATGATGGCAATCAACAGCTGATGACAGAAAAAATACTGAGTCTGGCTTTATGCCATTAGTTTATTCATCCAGTGCAATGCAAATGTATGTAGGTGCATGGAATACTACTTTTACTATTTCGTCATTATACTAATATGCAAATTTCTTTTGTATGTATTTACATACAACATATATTCCAAAATGTGCAGTTTGCAATAAAACACTCTGTATTGAATACTGCTCTACTTTCCATGTCTAGTAGGACGAATGAGCCAGAATAAGTGTCATCTTCAATGCATCCTCTTTATTTGATTAGTTGTAAGAAGTGTTAAAGTGTGAAACTGTAAATTAAGCATTCACGTAATTAGGTGGTTAACACTTATTTAGAAATCTGCTTTTTTTAATTGAACTGTTCAAAAT